>NW_022589705.1:100235135-100315735 GCF_004348235.1 Phoca vitulina
TGGGACGGCCCGGGCAATGGGCGGGGGTCGCTGTCGCCCGGCCCACCCCCCAACCTGGGCTGCGGTAGGACGGCCCGGGCAATGGACGGGGGGCGCTGTGGCCCGGCCCACCCCCCAACCTGGGCCGCGCTAGGACGGCCCGGGGGCACCGTCGCCAAAGCAGCAGGCCCGCTCCCATTTCCGGCGTGGCCGCAGGAAAGCCCTGGTGCCCAGGACTCGGAGGAGCGGGGCCGCAGGAGCCGCCGTCGGCTCCCGGCACGTCACTTCCGGCGCGTCGCTTCCGGCCGGCTGTGAGCACCTCCGCCGAGGCTCGGCCCGCCCCCCGGCCCGGCGGTCGCGTAGAGCGGGGCGGAGGGACGATGGCCGCCCCACGGTGAGGTGCTGCTCGCCTGGCCTCCGCTCCACCAGGGACGGAAGGGTCTTCTCGGGGCTTCCCGGCGCACGCGATGCGACCTCTCCTACACCTCAGCCTCGCGCAGAGCCCTCGGGGAGTCGGAGCCCGACCCCCAGGCCGCGTGCCGGACGCGCCCCGGCCAGCAGCGGTCGGCCCCGTTTGTTTCCCCGGAGGCCGCTCTCTCCGGCCCGCGGCCCGCAGCCCACCTTAAATGCCGCGCGCCCTTAAGGCCCCGACGTGGGGCGGGGTCGCCGGGTGTCGGGAAGGCGCCGCGCCCCCCACCCGCCCTGCTCTCCCCCTCGGCCCTTCCCAAAGTCGTGCGGCCCAGCTCCGAGTCCCGCTCGTGCGGAGGGCCCTGAGGCGACCCTTGCCGCCGGCGCGGAGCCAGCCCCTGGGTGGGCGCCCTGTCCGCGGCTGCGAGCGGCCCGCGAGTCAGCGATGCTCGCACGCGGAGGCCCCGGGAGTCCTCCGCGCCCCCCGGATGCGCACGGAGACCCCGCGCTGGCTATCGTCCCGCGGCCCTGCTGCGAGCGGTGGGTGGAGGGGCCGCGGCGTGGGGGAAGGGGCCGCGGGCGAGCCCGGGGCCGGGCCCCCTGATCTCGCTGCAGAGCAGGGCCTCGGGCGCGCAACCCCGAGGCGCGGGGAGGCCGCTTTGGCCCCCGGAAGGCTCCCGCAGCCCTCTAGCTTCCCGGCTCACATCGGGAGAGAATCCTTGATGCCACCTGTCTGGGTCATTTGTCTAAGGGTGCGTGGCCAATTTACCCGGAAACGCTGAATAAAACAAACGGTAGAGGTTGCCTCCGGTGGTCGCCTATCCCGCTCCGGACCTAAGCCCGGCCGGCCTGTTCCCGGCCCTCCTCCTACGAGAAGCCCCCTGGTCCACCCCCATGGCCTTTGCACTCGCCGTGCTGCCCGCATCCCCAGGCTGACCCCTCTTCTGAGAGGCCCCTCGCCTTTCGCCCGGTGGCCTTGGCCCGTGTTCTCCGCCTCGCCGGGTACGCCCTCTTCCACGCGCCTGCTCCTCCCACTTTTCTCCCCCGCCTCGCTGGTCCGAAGGCGCGGCCCGCGTGGGGCGCACCCGCGTCCGCCCTTCCTGGCTGCCGGGGCCCGGCGGGGGGGGTCAGCGCTGGGGGCGCGGGCCGTGTTCTCGGTCCCGGGGCTTCTTGCGTTGTGAGCCCCTGGACCCAGGCGCCCCCGAGGCGGGCACGACCCTGGAGCGGAACCAGGTAACCGACGCTGCATCCGCCCTGGGGCCTAAAGGCACGGTCGCCCAGGAATGTATTGCAATTGATGTCTTTCCTGCCTCGGATTTTGGAAAGCGGTCCATTGCGTAGCGAGTGAGCTCCTGCCGAGTGTTGGTTTTATAAATTTTTTTTTTTTAAGATTTTATTTATTTATTTGACAGAGACAGCGAGAGCAGGAACACAAGCAGGGGGAGTGGGAGAGGGAGAAGCAGGCTTCCCGCTGAGCAGGGAGCCCGATGTGGGACTCGATCCCAGGACTCTGGGATCATGACCCGAGCCGAAGGCAGCCGCTTAACGACTGAGCCACCCAGGCGCCCCGAGTGTTGGTTTTAGCGGACTGTTAGTTTGCGAGTTGGGGCTCAGAGCTTCCTGCATTCCGGTCCTCAGATGACTTCTGCTGGGTTTGCTGGGCCTCGTGCAGCTAATGCCGTTGCAGTCACCCTGCTTCAGCCTTTGACGCATTGCCCACCGCTGCCGTAAAAGGGGGGGGGAGCCTATTTAGAGGTGGATTCTTTGTTCAGTGGCTTTTTTTTTTTTTAAAGATTTTATTTATTTATTTGAGAGAGAGAGAATGAGAGACAGAGAGCATGAGAGGGAGGAGGGTCAGAGGGAGAAGCAGACTCCCTGCCGAGCAGGGAGCCTGATGCGGGACTCGATCCCAGGACTCCAGGATCATGACCTGAGCCGAAGGCAGTCGCTTAACCAACTGAGCCACCCAGGTGCCCCTTAAGATTTTATTTATTTATTTGAGAGAGAGAGAATGAGAGACAGAGAGCATGAGAGGGAGGAGGGTCAGAGGGAGAAGCAGACTCCCCGCCGAGCAGGGAGCCCGATGCGGGACTCGATCCCGGGACTCCAGGATCATGACCTGAGCCGAAGGCAGTCGCTTAACCAACTGAGCCACCCAGGCGTCCCGGCTTTTTTTTTTTTAAAGTTTGGGTTTTTTTAATGGAGTGGGATGTACTTTACCAAAAGTATTTGAACTTGCGAGTAACATTTTAAAGCAGAATGAAAGCGTTTTGTTTTTTTTAAAGATTTTATTTATTTATTTGAGAGAGAGCACATGAGAGGGGGGAGGGTCAGAGGGAGAAGCAGACTCCCTGCCGAGCAGGGAGCCCGATGTGGGACTCGATCCCGGGACTCCAGGATCATGACCTGAGCCGAAGGCAGTCGCTTAACCAACTGAGCCACCCAGGTGCCCCAGAATGAAAGCGTATTAAACAGCATGGAAAGGGGCATTAAGAGCCGGAATAGAAAGGATTTTAGATGAAAGAAATCCTCTTTCAATGTAAACAAATTAGAAACAGGAGAGAAACAGACCAAGATTTTAATGAACGTGAGACTCTGCCTCCCAGAGTTGCCGGCAGCCCTAACCTGGCATAGATAGGCTCCTCGGGATCGTTTGTGCGTTTTAAATCTGAGCACATCGTGCAAAGGTCTTATAACTCTGCTCTCACTTAATATATGACAAATATTTTTTTGTCAAAACTTTTCGGGCTACATTGTGTCACCTTGGTAATGGGCCAGCCTTTATTACACACATACTCCCTATTGGATACTCGGACAGTGTCCAGTTTCTCAGTCTTAAAAACGAAGCTACTGGTCTGTCCTGGTATGTACAGAGGTCCAGCAAGAACTTTGTTAAATTGTTTCTTTAGGATAGATTCCCAGAGATGGAATTTTTAATTATACTGTGTAAAACTTGTAGACTTCTAGTACATCTCATCTAAAATGCCCTGTTGACAATTTGAACCAATCTAGAGTTCCTTACCCAGTGTTTGAGAATATCTTGAGTTGTTTGTTCTAGAACAGGGATTCTTAACCTCAGGCTGTGAGCCTTGGAATTTAGGACTCTGCAAAATTGGCTGAGGAAACATCGACATCTTTATTTTCGTCAGCCTCCAGCTGAGCTTTTCTTCATGGTGGCAGAAGCAGCACCCATGGCTTCGTCTCCATTTTGGAGCCCAGGGAACCTTTCTGGCTGGCCCTGAGCCCCTCACTGCAGAGTTGAGCAGAGTCCTGACCCCTGTTTAGGACATGTTATGTAGTGGGGCGCTCAAACCAAGTCCAGATGTCCCATGTTTGTTTCTTGAGGTGTTACCACATCTCAGTAGACCTGGTTTCCTTTTAGTCCTGCAGGGGCACATTCTGAGGACAGCTCTGGGCAGGAGAGAAGTCAAGAGCTGCTCCCTGACCTACTCCATGCCGGTCAGAAAGGGTTACGGCTTAGTTCTTGTTCTTTGTGCTATAACCTGAGAGGGAGATAATTCGGATCTTTATCCCCAATGACCTGGGGGTGCCAGTGCTCCACCTTGTCTCCAAACTGCTGTTGGCTCTTAAAGCCAATTCTTGTCAGATTAAGGTTACTGACTTTTAGTTTTTGCAGGACAAGAATTGCTTCCCTCTGAAAGCTCCTTGAGTCACGTGGTCTACGAAAGAACAGGCTGTGGAGACACGTGAGCTGGAGTCCAGGAAGGCATCTGTGACCCCACCGGGACTTTGGTGAGTGGGACCTTCTGAGCTCAGGACCAACTGACCCAGCAGCTTTCGTGTGTCATGCCCAGCACAGCCGCTAAGGGTCTTCCCTGCATCCTGGCTGGAGTGGGATCTGTTCAGATTTAAACTCCAGGCTCACAACGGATGATAAACATGATTTTATTTCATCCATGTTGAGAAGATCTTCGTTGTCACTCACCTCCTTTTGTGTATTGCTGTATGTTCCCTGTTTTTACTGCTCGATGTTACATCATGTGAACATTCCTGCCTGATGTGTTGGTTCTCCCAGGGACAGACAGCTGGGTTTCTGCTGTGGACGTTCTTACATGTGTCTTCTGGTGCACACAGGCAAGACTTTCTCTAGGGGACGGTCTCTAGGATGCAGTGGTTCGTGGGATCATGGGGAAGGTGGCCAAATGGTGATTTCCTAATTCTACCCTCCCTTTGACATCAGTCCGTTGACTTTTTACTGTAAGCAAGAGATTTCTTCTCTTTTCCATTTATCACTGTGGATGTTTGGGTACTTACTTTGTTCAGTGAGTTCTGATCTTGTGCTATCATTATTCACTTTCTCTCTCACAGTGCCCCTAGATTTCTCCAGAGGGTGTTCCCTCGTGTACTTCTGTGTCCTTTAACCTGTCCTTTCAGTGTTTGAGCACTTCCTTTCTTTTGGCCCAACTAATGCCCCAGCCCTGAAATCAGCTATTTCTCCGAGGAGGCTGGTTCATTTCAGTGGAGAATGAGATTTAGAAACAAAGACCAGGACAGGGTGCTCACTGTGGCCGGGCCCTCAGTGGCCAGATTATGAAGCAGATACAGAGATGAGTGTATTGTGGGCAGGTGTGATGTGTGTGCTTCCATCTGTCCACACCTACGAGTGCTGATGCCTGATTCCTCCGCTCATCGCAACAGCGCAGTGCACCCCACCCTCCTCCTCTGCATCTGTGCTGTCTCCAGATGCACACCGTGGTCTCACTCCCAGGGGCCACAGAAGAGTCACTTACTGCTCAATCCTGACCCATGAGTCAATAAAAAAGCCCACCATTTAGAGTTCAGTGTTGAGGTTCTATTTGTTTTTAATCTGAGCACATATATTTTGCAAACTGTTCAGAAGGTACGTGGATGGGTTGTCTCCTCTCTTCAGCGTGACTATGTTATTTATTTGATTTGTGGTTTGGTTCACCTCTTCCCATTTGTATCGCACTTTAGAAATTGTGTTGATTTGGTTATTTTTGTTTTTTAAGCATGTGGAACATTAATATAATTGCAGAAGTCATAACTGTCTGAACAGGTGCATTTGAGAACTGTTGTCACTCAGTTTCCCTCTCTGTGTTCCCTCCTCCCCCACCACCAAGCAGTCTCCTTGATTCCTTGATCTGGGGCTTATCCGCCCGCGTCTCTTGTTGCTCAGTGTGATTTTTTTTTTTTTTTTTTTTTAACATTTTATTTATTTATTTGAGAGAGAGAATGAGACAGAGAGAGCATGAGAGGGTCAGAGGGAGAAGCAGACTCCCTGCCGAGCAGGGAGCCCGATGTGGGACTCGATCCCGGGACTCCAGGATCATGACCTGAGCCGAAGGCAGTCGCTTAACCAACTGAGCCACCCAGGTGCCCGCTCAGTGTGATTTTATTTATTTATTTATCTATTTTTAGTCTTCTCTAAATTTATTTATTTTTAGTCACCCAGAGTGGGGCTCAAACCCATGACCCCAAGACCAAGAGCTGCATGTTCCCCAACTAAGCCAGCCCGGTGCTCCTGCTTTCTATCTTTAAATAGCAGTTCTTCCCTGTTTTTCTCTGCTGGAACTTTCCTTATTATTATTTTCTCCACACCTGGGTTACTGTTTCTTTAATATTCTGATTTCACATCTCTTTGCTGCATTCCAGATAATTTCCTCAGATGTTTTCTTCGAATGCAGTAACTTATCAGCCCTGTCATTTCCGTGTAACCCATCGATTGAGTTGTTTTGTATTTCAAATTTTTCAAACTTTTCATTTTGAGGAACTTGTAGACCGACAGAAGGAATAACTATACCTGTATGCCCTTCCCCCAGCTCCCTCCACTGATGTCTTCCATGGTGCACTCCGCCAGTCTGGGGTCAACCCCACACTGCATTCAGTGGCCGTTTCCCCGTGGTCTTCGCCAGTCCTTGACTTTTGTGACCTGCGTACTTTTGGGTTTGTCTGACATGTTCTTTCAACTAGATTTGCAGTCATGTGTCCGTGGCACGAAATCCACAGCAGTGCCATGTTCTTCTTAGTGCATGGGATCAGGGCAAACAGGACGTCTCTCTGTCTGTAGTGTTTTCAACTTTGGTCGCTGGGTTGGGGTGATGTCCGCCAGTGTCTCGGTAAAGTCACGCCTCCCCTTTGTGATGAGTTGGCACCTGCAGGCAAGCGGTTTGGATGCAATCACATCCTTGTTTCAGCTCAGCAATCAGGTGACTCATCTCTGGACATTTATCCCTGATGGCGTCTTGGGCTTGTTCACCTGCATGACTGTCCTATCAACCTGCCACACTTGGGCCCTCCCTGGAGCTGCCAGGCAGCCGGTCCTCCCCCATCGGCCACCCCTCCCTCCTCAGATAATCTTTGATCTTTGACCCGCATCCATTGATCTTCAGATGCAAAGGTCTTCTGGCCTGAATTAAGCAAGATTTTCTCCAGAGCCGATTGCTTCTGGCACCAGCGGCTGTGGGTGTGGCTGGGAGCCGGACCCAGGTTCATGGCCCACCCACCTCAAGCACCCCGGCTACTTTTTGGGGGGTCCTGTCCTGAGTTGGAGCTTCCTGGGAGCCTCTGGTGAGATTTTGCTTCTGCTGTCCCACTCTTGATTTCCAAGGGTCCTTGTCTGGTGGCATCTCCTTGTGGCCGGGTGCTTCAGCTCTCTGGTACCCCCCTTCCTGGGACCTGCTGCCTCCTGCTCTGCACTTCTTCCAGCCCCTTCCTCTGATTTCTCGTCTTAGTCTTCCCCCATCTTAATTCTCTGTCCAGGCCTCTCCTTGGGGCCCTGATTTCCATACTTAAGCTCTGTCCTTTGCCTGTTGAATTCTCCAGAGAAGAGCCATCTGGTCTCCTGCCGGGGGGGTGCAGCTGTCTGGCCGCCTGTGACCCTCAGTCCCCGCATTCCCTGCAGGCCAAGGCCTGTTTCAGCCCCCCAGCCTGGGCCCCTGGAACCCCGGGAGGATTCTTGAGTGCAGTCAGTCTCCTGGCTAAGCCCCTGGACATTCTTTTTTTTTTTTTTAAAGATTTTATTTATTTATTTGACAGAGAGAGACACAGCGAGAGAGGGAACACAAGCAGGGGGAGTGGGAGAGGGAGAAGCAGGCTTCCCGCAGAGCAGGGAGCCCGATGCGGGGCCTGATCCCAGGACCCTGGGATCAGGACCTGAGCCGAAGGCAGACGCCCAATGACTGAGCCAGCCAGGCGCCCTGCCCCTTGACATTCTTGCTTTCTTGCTTCTCTCCCTGACCTCCGTGGGTTTCTGTCTCACCAGACAAAAGCAGGCAAGCAGCCGGGCATCCCGGTGTGATTAGTGAGTCTTGACGTGAAGGACAGAGGCAGAGCCGGTCTGTTATGCCTTGGACTGCTCCAGACCTGATTTTCATATCTGGACTTGGTGTGGGAACCATGTGCACGTGGAGGGCTCCGGCCCCTCAGTCACCCTGCTGGACATGAGGCCCTGGGCCCGGTTGTCACATTGATTCATCACCGAGCTGGGTGGGCTGTCTGTGGAGATGTTGATGGTCACGAAAAGAGTGTGTGCTAGCAGGTGAGCGTGTCTTGGTGGCCTGAGCATCTGCCCTGGGATTCCGGGCCCTGTTGGGGGCATGGGGGATGGGAGCACTGGTGTGTTGCCTGCTGGTCGGCGTGACTGGGCCTCTGGGTCCCCAACACCTGTTGCACCCGGAAGCCTGGTGGCTGCCTCCGTGTGGGTGGAAGGAGGAAAAGTGCAGCCCCCCGGCGCAGAAAGAGAAAGCTCCTGGTCACCGAGGGGCAGATGGTGAGGGAGGCAACCCCCGGTTACTAGGAGAGGCCCTCACACTCTGAAGTCTGGTCCAAATGACTGGACAGCAGGCTGCAGGGAGCTAGGGAAGGGCAGGCAAGTTAGGTCTGCTAGAAGGTGCTGCCAGGCCTCCTTCCCGCCAGCTTGAAATCTGAATCCATCATAGGAAGGAAGATTTGGCTCTAACCGAATGGGCTCTGGCCTAAACAAGCATTGTCTGAGTAGATGCAGGGGCTTGGGAATGTCAGCTGAGGTCTGGGAGAACTGCTTCCCCATGCACTTGATGCTTCTCCACACGTCAATCTGAGCTTATGCAACAGTTTAGAAAATAGCATGATGCCTCCCTACACACACGCATGCACTTTGCAACGCCTTTGGTTTTTCCCCTGGGCTCCGTCCCTACCGAGTCCTCCACCCCTTGAACTCTGGCCTGAGTTCCCTGCTCCCCACTCTTTTTCAGAACTTTTTATATTTTTGTTTCGAAACAATATTGGGTGTTTTGGCACCTTTAACAGCCTTGTGGGGAACCATGTTGTATATTTCCTTCCACTTCCTGGTCTTGTCATTTCAGACCTCCAGCAGTTTTAACATTTCCCCATTGGCTTTTGGGCAGTGGCCCTGCATCTGACTGCTGTAGGCCTTGGCCCCATGATGTGCTATGATCTGTTCGTCCTTCAATAGACATTTAGGTTGTGTTTTTTTTTTTTTTTTTTTTAAGATTTTATTTATTTATTTGACAGAGAGAGAGAGCACAAGCAGGGGGAGTGGAAGAGGGAGAAGCAGGCTTCCCACAGAGCAGGGAGCCCGATGCGGGGCTCGATCCCAGGACCCTGGGACCATGACCTGAGCTGAAGGCAGACCCTTAACAACTGAGCCACCCAGGCGCCCCTAAGTTGTGTTTTGCTACTAACAGAAATGCTAGGGGTGCCTGGGTGGCTCAGTCAGTTAAGCGTCCAACTCTTGATTTCAGCTCAGGTCATAACCTCGAGGTCCCGGGATCGAGTCCTGCGTTGGACTCTGAGCTCTGCAGGGAGTCTGCTTCTCCCTCTCCCGCTGCCACTCCCCCACCTTGTGCTTGCGCTCTCTCTCTCTCAAATAAATGAATAAGTCTTTTTTAAAAAATGCTACGTTAACCCCCCATCTTTTGGAGATTTTTATGAGCATCACACACGGGTCCGCCCGGGATCACCTGTCGCTGCAGCCAGCCTCAGCCGCACGCCCTGTGGGTCTCTTACTGTTTCTTGTCACTTGCAGAGACACCAATTAGATCTGTGTGTGCTACTGGGTGTTTTCAGCCTGGGACCGTCAGTGACAGAAACTTGGGCTCCTCGGAAGGAGTGCTCCCCTCCCCCCCACGGTAGCTCTCTGCTTGGCCACACGTGAGAATCAGCCAAGGAGCTAAAAATTCTGGTGCTTGGGTTGCACCCACAATTTTCTGAGCCCACTGGTCTGTGCAGAGCTGGGCCCCTTTCTGTTGGCTTGTTTGAGCTCTGGGCGTGTGAACGTGCAACCAGCATCGAGGACCTCTGCTCAGGCCGGGGTGCTTCCCCATGTGACCCTGTAGGAGCAGAGCAGCCGGACATGGGGACACAGAGCTCGAGGGCGAGTGGTCAAGTGCAGGTCGGCAGTGTGCGTGGACGCCCCTGGCCAAGCAGTCACTTCCGAGCGCAGATCCGACAGAAACACATGAAAAGACGCTCACAGGACATTCCTAGTGGCACAGGGTGTGTTTGTTAGCAGAGGTGGTGTGTTCATTGGGGTTCAGGCATGAGAGCGGGACCATAGCTGTGTGGAGCCATGTGCATGGGCCCTCGTTTATTGAAAACCAACTTCTTGTTAAAGGTCTTTATACAAAGGGAATATACGTGCCATCGAATTGTGGTTTCTGGTTTCTTGAATCTCTGACCAGAAGCAGATGGGGAGCAGGGAGCATCTGGCCCTCGAAGCGCCTGGTCCTGGGGCTTCTCGGTGGGGGGGGGAACATGACATGGACTTTAAGGACAAGGAGAGTGAGGGTGGCCTAGAAGGTTGTGAGTTTCTCAGATGGAAGCCCAGTGGAAGGGGTGCTTGGCCTGCGAGGGGTCAGTTACCGACCAGCATGTTCTTCGCTGTATTTGTCGGTCCTGTGGGTACTTCCGGAGTGTCAGCCCCTTGCCCTGCAAACAGTTCAGCTTTGGAATCTCAGCAGTGGCTTCTGGGCACCTATGACCAACACTGACGGGGTCTCTGAGGAGCAGGACCTGGTGGTGCTGGGGGCCTTGAACTTAGGATTTGGCCCTAATGGGGAGGCTTTCCTGAGGAGGCAGAGCCCACAGAGGCAGGGAGAGGCAAGGAGCCAGGATCTGGGGCCTGGGGACCCTTGGGGTGGGGATGCTCTCTCTGCTCTTAGGGACCCTGTGCCATAGGTCGGGGGTGTGGAACACAGACTCTCCACGTCCTCTCTGGCCTGGCCAGTCCTAGCTGCACGAGCACCTCATCACTCTGAACAGAACAGTGGGACTGGGCTGGGGAAGAGGAGGCTGAGCAGGGGCATTTTAGCAGAGCCCTGAACATTGAAGAGCTTATCCTCATGTGGGGGCAGTGGGAGCCCATGGAAGGGCCAGGCACACCCCATTGTGATCTGCAGTGCATTTTGGGGAGGCCACTCTGGTACATCCATGGGTGGGATGCATGTGGGCAGCCTGCTCGAGACGCGGGTGCTCGCTGGGGCCTGTGACGCTGAGCTCATGGTGGACAGAGGGAGGAACACTGCGGGCCAAGGCGAGGTGGGGGGAGGACGGCCGAGTCTTGGTGCCACCCCTGCCTGGGGGCAGGACAGGAGCCAGCCTTCTGACATGGGGAAAGTCAAAGAGGATCCTTTGAGCCCTTGCCTGCAGGTGAGCAGGAGACCAGTGGGGTGGGCAGCCTGTGCTCCCGTGGGAGGTCCTTCTGGGGGTGCCAGGGTGCAGGGGGGAGCTGCCAAGCCCCAGCTGGTGGTGCAGCCAGTTTAGCCCCTGGATGCCTCCTGCTGCAAGCCCCAGGAGTTAGGGATGCAGTATGATGGACGTCCTTCTAGGTGTGTAGCTGACAAGAAGAAACCCCCAGGTGTCGGAAACTGAGGGAACAGGAAATCTGGTGCTCAGCCCGTCTGAGGCTGGCTGGGGACTCGGGTCTGATGTCACTGGGGAAGGAGGTGGGACCCTGGCCCTCCTGAGATGGGGCAGGCAGTTGTCCCTGGGACTCGGCTTAAAGCAGGAACTTGGAGAACTTGCCTGACTGCCCCAGGAGAAGCCAGGTCTGACGAAGCCTGTGATCCTAGGAGAGAGGACGGAGGCTCACTTGAGAAGCCGTGACCACAGGTCTGACAGCAGCAGGTGTGGGTTCCATATGCTGAGGGTTTGTCTAAAAAGTAGCATAAAATTGATCCTAGGCCAGTGACACCCTGGAGCATGTGACAGAGGCAGACCCCAAACCCTCACTCTGGAAGAAACCCCCAGGGCCCAGGGCGCACGGGGCCCCCCACACAGCAGGATCTGCTAGAGGTGTACACCGCACACAACCCCAAGGCCAGAGCCCGCTAGTACACAGAAAATCAGGGTGGGCTGCTGAGGTCTCAGGTAAGGAACGGTTGGAGAACGTAAGACAGAAGACGTAGGAAGGGAGGAAAGAACAAGACACTGGGGGTGCCTGGCTGGCTCAGTCAGGGGAGTGTGCAACTCCTGATCCTGGGGTCATGAGTTCGAGCCCCACGTTGGGTGTTGAGATTACTTTAAAAATTTTTTTAAGTTGAAAACAAAAAAGAACAATATGCTGTGAGAAAAACAGACCAATTTCAGGTGGAACCAAATAGAACATCCACAAATGAAAAATAGAGTGATTGTAATTTAAAATCCAGTGGACAGATGAAAAACCCAGCATCTCTGGCAGATCAGTGCTCCTGTGAAGAACTGCTGGGAAAGCGGGATAAAATATCAACAGTCAGGTGCATGTGTGCAGATAACAGCACCGAGACCCACTGGGCGGGCCAGGGTCACGGCCTCTCCTCGGGGACTTCGGCAGGTCCCAGATCGGGCAGGAAGGTGCAGAGCCCCTGGCATGGCTTCAGGGGGAACAGCAGCCTGGACGGGGGCCTCCGGGGGTCTCTGTGCAGACAGTGGGCACGTGGGGAAGGACAGCTGTTGGAGCCTTTAGTTTTCAGTATGCTGGGGAGGGGAGACGGGGTCTGTAGAGGCTCCTGTCCTTGCACACAGATGTCCTGTCCTAGCACATAGACGCCCTGTCCTTGCACACAGATGTCCTGTCCTAGCACATAGACGCCCTGTCCTTGCACACAGATGTCCTGTCCTAGCACATAGACTCCCTGTCCTTGCACACAGACACCCTGTCCTTGCACGCAGACGCCCTGTCCTAGCACACAGACGCCCTGTCCTTGCACGCAGACGTCCTATCCTTGCACACAGATGCCCTGTCCTTGCACACAGATGTCCTGTCCTTGCACATGGATGTGAAGATAAGGCCAGAATTCCATGTTTGCATTTTCACACTTACCTCAACTTGGTGGTTAAAACTTCTAAGGACATTAAAATGTTCACCATCAATAATGCAGGTTTTTTTTTAACATTTCAGCCTGCACTCGCTAGGGAGAGGCGAGTCGTGGATGGCGCTCTCTGCTCCCTGCAGGCCTTCACCTGAGAGTCAGCCTGACCCATGCTGCACGCAGTCTTGAGGGGACAAGCATGTCGGCTTCAGCAAAACCCCTGGCTCTGGCAGAGCTGGCCCCCGGCCCCGAGGACAAGCCCAAGGGGAAGCCGCTCCTTGCCTGGGGCTCTCTCTTCGGCCCCCGCAGCGAGAAGGTTGTTTTCACCAGGAGTGAGGGAACCCCCGAGGAGAACGTGCTCACCATAACCATCACAGAGACCACCGTCATCGAGTCCGACCTGGGCGTGTGGAGCTCCCGGGCTCTGCTCTACCTCACACTGTGGTTCTTCTTCAGCTTCTGTACCCTCTTCCTCAACAAGTACATCCTGTCCTTGCTGGAAGGGGAGCCCAGCATGCTAGGTAACGCAGGTGCCCGGCCTTCTGGGGGTGAGGGCCAGGCCCCTCGCATCTGCAGATCAATGCTGGGTCCGTGTGAGAGGCACACGGAAGTACCCACGGCCCCGGGGAAGGAGGGCACCGAGGGTTCGGGCTGTGAGCATGTCTGGGATGCAGAACAGCACGTCCTGCCTGCCTGCGCAGTGGAACGGAGGCGAGTCCCTCCTCTCCCTCCTCCAGGTGCTGTACAAATGCTGTCAACTACGTTCATTGGATGTGTGAAAATCCTGGTTCCTTGCTGTTTATATCAGCACAAAACCCGGCTTTCTTATCCACCCAATTTCCTCATGATCATGCTGTTTGTGGGTCTAATGAGGTAAGGGATCTGACGTTTTGGTTGAGTGTTGCATAAAATGTCTTGGCCATCACTAGGAGCGGGAGGCCAGCTGACTGACCCTGTAATTACGGGATCACAGGTGTGTTTTCAGTGCAAACTTTATGTAATCTGAGGGCTGTCTAGAATTTAGGACAACAAATGTATTGGTTTTGTGGATCTGAATGCAGTCAGAGTCTTTTTGGAACTGCCACGAATCTAAGAATGGTTTGAGAGGGACGCCCCTCCTCTCCCTGGGCTCGCCGGTCTGCACACACGGAGCAGCACTCTGCGTTTGGGGTCACGGGGCCCCTCCCTGCAGGGCCAGACCTCAGTCTTCATGGGGGAGGCCAGCAGGGCAGGGAGCGGGAGGAGGAGGGCAGCTGCAAGTGGACTTCTCCATCCCAATGACACTTTTGGCTTATTTTTAGGTTCGCAACAGTGGTTTTGGGTCTGGTCAGCCTGAAAAATGTGGCGGTTTCGTTTGCTGAGACAGTGAAGAGCTCTGCTCCCATTTTCACTGTGATCATGTCCCGGATGATCCTGGGGGAGTACACAGGTGAGGGGTCCTCTGGCCCCAGCGCCCCCTCCCCGCCCACCTGTGCCCCCTCCCCCGGGGTGGGGGCTCTCCCAGCAGTGGCGTGTGCTGGGGCTCACCTCTCGGAGGTGGACATTTTCACTTCTGTCCTAGAACATTCTCCGAGCAGTCACAGTGCCTCACGCACTCACTTCAGCAAGTGTTTCTTCGCCTCAGCTGAGCGCAGGGCTGTTCGGACATGTGCAGGCCTCGTGGTTGGTGGGGACACGGGAGCAGGCGAAAGAAGTAAAAAGCAAGTGAAGGAGAAGTCACTGGTCTTGGAAGGTGAGACCACCTTCCGTGTCACGCGAGGGGCTGCCTGGTGGTGGTCATGCGCTGGTGCGCCCAGCAGTCTTGCCCAGGTCGGCCACCTCCCGCGTCCTTCCCGAGCTCGTCTGACAGCCTGCTCTTCGCTGCTTCTCAGCTGCACGTCTCCGTCCTCCATAAGGCCCAGAAAGCTGATTTATTTACAGATTGCCAACCTTCAATGACAGCAGACTGTTTCCAACTCCACGTTACGCACATGTTCCTGTTTTTCCCACCAGCCTTTTCAAACGGAGCCCATCCAACATTGTTCCGTGAAAACGACCAGAGTGCGGAATAATGCATATACTGCGTAATCTCTCATCTAAGAGCAGTACCGATAGGTGTTTAGATACAGATACGCATTTGCTTCAACTAAGAAAATGACAGGAGCTTGAGGCGAGTGGTGGAGGGAGGAGAGCGCCGATTCGCAGCTGGACCCCTTCCCAGATGTGCCTCGGAACCACACACGTGTTTGAGGTGGTGGTAAGACCATCCAATCAGAGTGTAAACAGTAATCCCTAGAAATCACAAGCAACAGGAAACAAACGAAGCTGATTGCATATCAAGGGGGGGGGCTCAGCCACACTAAGTTTATTTCAGTGACTTGGAAACAGCATGGTTTGGCTTCCAGCTGTGGTGGCTAAGCTTGAGGTAGACCAGCTCTCTTGTTGAGAACAGTGAGAACATCTTGATAAAACTTAGCAAAAAGGATCTCTCGGGGAGAATGACCGAGGGGCCAGGATTCCAGAGCTGAGGGTCACCCGCTGCAGGGACCCCGATGTGTGGCTCCCTCCCCCCAGGGGCATCTGCTGATTCTCGAGCAGTGGCTGGGACTTGGGGCAGAGCAGCCTCGTGGGGCTGCAGGACTGAGGGCAAGTGGGACCTGCCAGGGGGACACCCCAGCAAAGCCCTGGGCTCTCCCCCGGGACCCCAAGCATGCCCACGCCCGTGGATGCCTCCCAACAGCAAAAGCAAGTCCTTCCTAAGGGCAAGACGGCACTTGTGGCCTTGCGTTCTCCGGGTTTTCACATGTACAGTCTATCATCCAGCAGACATTTCTAGGAGGACTGGAGGCCAGGACCACATGCTAGAAAACTAAGGGCGCTGGCGGGCAGAGGCCCAACATGCCAGGTTCCCTTCCTCCAGCTCTCAGCCTGGCAACCGCATGGACCCGGGGGCTGCTCCTCGGTGTGCTGGGGGCTCACTAGTGACCGGAGTCTGGCCAGCACGGTCCTGTGCTGGGAGGTGGCCATCGTCTGCAACGGTCAGCATGGACCTCTCCCACGGAAGACTTCTTCCCTCATACTTTGAATTTCAAAGTAAATTAAATAGGATCTGAAATCGAAGCAACATGAGGCCCAATGTCCTGTTTCCAAAGTGAATGTGCTTTTCCATTCGCTCACCTTAAACTCTGTGTCAGGTTTGTTCCTTGGATTTCAGAACGAAGCAAAGAGAGGTGAGCACGTCGTTGGCAGTTTGTGGCAGGAGACTTGTTGAGCCAGGCGTCAAACTGACCCCACCTTTGGCTCCCCCTTTTGGACAGACTGGTCCGGAGACCGTTTGTCCACCCTCCTCATTCTCAAGCGAGAGTTTGTGTTACTGTGGTGCCTGGCAGGGCGGGACTTGGGGCTCAGGGCCCCAACCTTGTGCATCCTGCCCGCGGGCCCAGCAGACGCACCTCATGGAGAAAAGCCTCGTAAGGCCCCTGGCCTGGAAGAGGGTGGCGGGCTGGGTGCAGGCATGGACATGGATGTGTTGTGTTTCCCTCCAGTGTAAAGAACCGGTAGCTGCTCATTTTTAAAGCGAAAGTGGAAGTTAGCAGCTTTCGTGAGGGGTATGAAAACGGCCTTGGCGCCCAGAAGAGATTTGGCAGTGGGCAGGCTGACCGCGGCATCTCTTCTGTATCTTTTGCCCTTTCCAGGGTTGCTGGTCAACCTCTCCCTCATCCCCGTCATGGGAGGCCTGGCACTGTGCACGGCCACAGAGATAAGCTTCAACGTCCTGGGGTTTTCGGCCGCGTTGTCCACCAACATCATGGACTGGTGAGTCAGGAAGAGCGTGGGGACACATGGTGTGATCAGGATGATGGATGTTTAAGTCCAGATTAGCTCAGAATTACATCCCATAATTCAAAGCTGGACACATCTGATGCTGCCTTTTCCGAAATACCAAACACCTTGTATCTCAATCAGGTAACCTTTTCTCAAAAAACAAGCCAGAGTTTGGCAACACGTGGTCTTGGTATGAAGAACACTCCTCGTAGGGACGTGGCTGGCTGACATGCCGGAGTGCCCGTGTGGGTTCATGCATCTACATTCAGCTAAGCAAAGGGGAAGAGGCCGTCCTGCACCTGGAACAAAGGGGCGGTTTCTGGTCTGTGCCCAGGGCCGGCACCGGGGAGGGGGCAGCCCGAGTCAGGTGCTGGCGGGAAAGCACCACATGGGAGGTTCCTTGTCCTGCAGCAGGAAGGGGACGGATGTTGTGTTGCGGGCTGCCCTTGGATTAGCGCAGCCGCCCTGCATCTGGGCTGTGGTGTTGAGTCCACACTAGGCCCCGGCGGGCCCTGCTCTGTGAGAAGTACTGATTGCTTCTGGAAAAGAGAGGAGAAAGCCACACGGGAGTTTATCATTGCCTTTACTGTTAAAGTCGGACAGGTTCACCCTGAGGTTTTCGATACTAGGGCCAAGTAAACATTTAAAAGTCACCTGTAATTTCATTTCTGACATTTAGATGTATTTCTTTCCGGCTTTTTCCCTCTGTGTTTGTAGCTCCTAGAAATCTAATATGGCCTCATCATGCATTCGGTCTGGGTCTGGCTCTGCTCCCTCTGTGGTCCCGTGAGCGTCGCGTGCCGACACCAGGGGCTCTCAGAAGCCTGGGCCTTGTGACCGCCTCCTTGTGCGGCTCGCAGATGCCTGCGAATTAATGACTCTTTGTCTAGATGTGCAGGGAGCGTCTCCGTTGCAGTTTCTGACGTCATCAGGGTAAATTCCCACCAGAGACACAGAGCCTGAGAGTGTCTGGTTTCTAGTTCTGTAGTGGGAGCTTTGGTCTTACCTCGCCCTCAACTAAGTTTTTGCATCAGAACAAAATGAAACAAACCACTGCTTCCGGAGCCCAGAGGGCAGAGTCCCTAGTGGAAGTGGCAAGCCCTTTGGTTCCTGGGGAAGCTGGACGCTGTTTCATTTTCTTGTTGGCCACATGTGTTTCCCCTGTGGTTTGTCTGTTCCGTTTGGGAGTTTTGTCCATTATTTTTCCACTGGAGTCTTTGTGAGCTTAGACTGTGTTGTTCCCCCGCCCCACACAGTCAGCCCGCAGGTGCCCAGCCTGTGGCAGTTACTGACTTATGGGAACTCCTGGTTCAGGGCAGGGTTTTGTGCAGCACTTAGAGCAGGGACATTGGGATCCGGTGACCCCTAAGAGCTAGGTAACCTCAGGCACATTGCTCAATCTCTGAGTGCCTCAGTTTACCTTTCTGTAAAAGGGGCCAGTCATGGGGACCCCTCATAGCGGAGCGATGCCCAGGAATCCACCGGCGTGGGCCCGCCGTGCGGGGGCCATCCCCGAGGGCTGCTGTCGTCATCACTGCTTCGGAAGGATGCAGACGCTCGGTTCCTTTGAGATCCATGCTGACCCCTTGTATCAACAGCTAACCTCTTCTTTTCTTTATTCTAGTTTGCAGAATGTTTTTTCAAAAAAGCTCCTCAGCGGGGACAAATACAGGTTCTCGTAAGTATCGTTAGCCCGTGAAACTCCCAATTTTGTAGGACTTCTTGCCCATTCGAAGGTTCAGAATCCCCTGTAGACCTGACGCTTTTCCCACTTTGGCTTATGTGGCTTTATTTATTTATTTATTTATAAGATTTTTATTTATTTATTTAACAGAGAGAGGGAGCACAAGTAGGCAGAGCGGCAGACAGGGAGAGGGAGAAACAGGCTCTCTGCCGAGGAGGGAGCCCGACACGGGGCTCGATCCCAGGACCCTGGGATCATGACGTGAGCCGAAGGCAGATGCTTAACGACTGAGCCACCCAGGCGCCCCATGTGGCTTTTAGAAGTACTTTGTGGAAGGGACGCCTGGCCAGCCCAGTCGGAAGAGCAGGCGACCCTTGATCTCGGTGTGGGTTCGAGCCCCATGTTGGGTGTAGAGATTACTTAAAAAAATAAATAAACTTTAAAAAATAAGTAAATAAGTAAAAATACTTTGTGGAAACTTGGAAGAAAAGCCCCACCTGTTTCCAGCTGCCTCACTGAAGCGGCTGAAGGGCCGGCGGGTTCACGGCTGCGGGTTGGCCGGCACTCAGACCCTCCCGTCGTGCCGCACAAAACAGACTCGGGCGCCGGCGCTCGGGGCGCGCTCGCTGGAGCCGCCCGCTTGAAAGCCGGCCTCTGGCGCGCACAGGGAGCGTCAGGCGCATGTGTTGCCCCCGCAGGGCCGCAGAGCTGCAGTTCTACACCAGCGCCGCGGCCGTGGCCATGCTGGTCCCCGCCTGGATCTTCTTCATGGTGAGTTCAGGACGCCGCTGGGCGCCTGTGCCGTGGTTTCTCCGGTGACGGGCGAGTGGGACGATGTAACTCCCAGGCCGTGGGGTGGCTCCTTGCCGCGCTCACAACGTCAGCAGCGAGCGCGTGAGGAGAAGGGGGAGAAGGCCGGAAGCCAAACCTGGGACGGGGCTCTGTGCCCGTCGAGGCCAGTCTGTGGCTGTGGAGTGCCCTCAAGTTTGGGGGGGGTCTTTAGGCTTGCTTATTTTATTAGTGTTTTAAAGTAACGTGCCCTCTTGGAGCAAGCAACAGGGCAGGAGTGTATACACCAGAGAGCAGGTCTCTCCCCTGATCCCCCTGACCCACTCCTCCAAAGCCCCTTTCCAGACCTGTCTGCACGGCTAGACTCGTACTCAGACACACGTGTATGTGGCATGATTCCACCAGTCTCTTAAAAGCATGTGTTCGTGTCTGTGCAGACCTTTTTTTTTTAAACACAAATGGAACTGGGCTGTTCTGTCCTCTGCTTGTGCTCCGGGGTGTGACTGTGCCCTGACCCGGCCCCTTTGACAGACGCCTGACTGCCTGGCACATTTCACACGGAACAGAGAGTTTCACGTGTCGTGTCTTTAGCAGACGAGGGTGTTTCTCTAGGATACATTCTTGGAATTGAAACGGTTGATTGAAAGACTGTACATATCTAAAAATATTTTTATTGTGATAAAATGTACATAAACATAAAATTGATCATTCTACCCATTTTATTTTATTTTATTTTTTTAAAAGATTTATTTATTTATTTATTTGACAGGGAGAGAGATAGTGAGAGCAGGAACACAAGCAGGGGGAGTGGGAGAGGGAGAAGCAGGCTTCCCGCAGAGCAGGGAGCCCGATACGGGGCTCGATCCCAGGACCCCAGGACCATGACCTGAGCCGAAGGCAGACGCCTAACGACTGAGCCACCCAGGCGCCCCCATTCTACCCATTTTAAAGCGTCCGTCAGATACGTTCACGTGGTGGTCGGCCACCGTTGCCGGCCGTGCGCCGACTTCCATTATCTCGGACTGACGCTCTGTGCCCATGAAACAGGAACTCCCCACTTACCCCGTAGGGGGAGCGAGACTTTACCTCTCCCTGCTAGGGTCTCCGGCTGGGCGATTAACGGGGGACGAGCCCACAGACTGATTTAACCTAAGCTTTATGTGACACGGGAGCCTCATGAGGAAACCAAAGGAGGGGCGCAACCTGCGTGCGCACGTGCCAGGCTGAGCGGAGAGAGGTGCCTGTGGGAGAGTGGGCTGTGTGTGGGGTGGAGGCGGGTGAGTCCGCCTGACTCTCGGTCTCTGGTGACGAGCGTGTCTCGTTCCTCCTGCTGTGTGGGCGACCTCCATGTGGGGCCCTTGTCTCCTGCTTCTCAGGAAGGAAAAGGGAGGTCCAGGCCCTTCTTGTTCCTGCTCTTTTTTAAGGGTCTTCCACCCAAAATAATCCTGATGCCAAAGCGGCATATTTGAGTTCTGAGCTACTTCACCCCTCCCTTAGCCCCTGGCACTTACACTGTACTTTCTGTCCGTATGGATCTGTCGACTCTAGGTCCCTCATGTAAGTGGAATCCTAGGGGATTTGTCCTTTGGGGATTGGCTTATGTCACTGAGCGTGGTGTCCTCAAGGTCCCTCCTGCTCTAGCAGGTGTTGGCACTTCTCCTTTCTAAGGCTGAGTCATAGTCCCTGTGTTGTTGGAGCACGTTGTCCGTCCATCCACCCACCGATGGACACCTGGGTAGCTTCCACATTTTCGCTCTGGCGGACAGTCCTGCTGTGAACCTGGGCGTGCACATAACGATTCAAGACACTACTCCCGGTTCTTTGGGGCATGTACCCAGAAGTGGGGTTGCTATTCCTGCAGTAATTGTCTCTTGAACTTGTTGAGGACCCACCAGACTTCCCGCAGCGGCGGCACCGTTGTACTTCCCCACCAACAGTGCTCGAGGGCCCCACATCCTTGCCTGCACCTGACCTTCCCGTTTCTGTGTTTGATGGTCACCGTCCTAATGGGTGTCAGGTGGTCTCCCGTTGGGCTGTTGGTTTGTATTTCCCGGGTGGTCAGTGATGCTGAGCGCCTTCTTGTGGGCTTATTGGCCATGTGTATATGCACGTTCAGAATGTTGGTGGGTGCCGAGTGGTTGTCCCCAGAAGGCTGTTTTCAGAGCACTGCTCAGCATCAGTTTGTGGACCCGGATGACTGGGTACGTGACCCCACGCTTCTATGAGGGTGAGCCGCGGAAGGAAGCTGGGCAGCAGCAGAGCGTCGTTCCTGTTCTGACCCACAGGACTTGCCGGTGATTGGCAGAAGTGGGAAGAGCTTCAGTTATAGCCAGGATGTCGTGTTGCTGCTGCTGATGGATGGCGTTCTGTTCCACCTGCAGAGCATCACGGCCTATGCCCTCATGGGCAAAATTTCCCCTGTGACGTTCAGGTAAGCACAGTAGCTTTCCGAGAGACAAAGTGTGCGTCCAGGTCATTTGCAGAGGAGCGGACTTTAAGCCGGTATTGTTATGAACGGTCTTTGTGCTTGTCAGATGTGAAGTGAGGGCCATGGCCACATGGTGTGACCGCCGGGCCGTGCTGTTTGGTGCCGTGTAAAATATGGCAAAGCACAGGACATCCATCTCTAGGGAGACCCCACCTACACATTAGCATGGAAACTGGAGCAGTTGGAGTGTTTTTCTGTCTGGGACAGCATGTCAGGGGCACTGCGTGTGATGCTCGAATGTTCTGGGCTGTCCAGTGAGGGGGCCATGGGCACCTGACATGTGGTGAGTGCAGTTAGGAACAGAATTCTTTTCTTTTATGGTTTTATTTATTTACTTATTTATTTGAGAGAGAGAGAGTGTGTGAGCACAAGCAGAGGGAGTGGGAGAGGGCGAAGCAGGCTTCCCGCCGAGCAGGGAGCCCGATGCGGGGCTCGATCCCAGGACCCTGAGACCATGACCTGAGCCGAAGGCAGACGTTTAATGACTGAGCCACCCAGGCGCCCCCAAGGAAGGGAATTCTTAATTTTATCTAATTTTAAGCGATTTTAATTCGAATAGCCACACGTAGCCATAGCTCCCGTATCAGAGGCACCGCTGTGGAAACAGAGGCCTCGCTGCCTTCTCTTCCTTCTGTAACTGGAAGAGTTTAATGGAAGCACCATTTCAAGACTGGAGAGTTTTCAGTAACAAGCAGAAAAGCATGAGCTCCTGTCACCAGCAGCCTAGAAATCCACGTCTGCAGCTTTGGCCATGTCCTGTCATGTAAGTCAGTGGCCTGTTTTTTCGACCTCTGAGCTGGTGGCAGAGCAGGGGAATGGCCCTCAGCTGCGAAGTCCCCGCTGCACTTGCTAGAACCGCAGCGCCCCGAGGCCTCGCCGAGCCGCGCCAGCCTCTGTCTCCCCAGCGCCTCTCTGGGCGGCTCGTGCTCCTCCCTGCCCACGCCGTGGGGCCCAGCTCAGCGCGGCAGCCGTGTGCGGCGCCAGTCACGTGCCCTGACCTGTGACCTGTGCGGCCCTGTGGGAAAGGTCTGCAGGAATGTCAGCAACTGTCATGAGCTTCAGATTTGAAGCCGTGGTGGTCACGGTCTCTGTCACACATTCTGGTATCCATTTGGGGCCAGGAATTATTTCCAAATATCCCCGAAACTTTGTTTTTTAATGATTGTTAGTGATGATTCAAAAAAGGGCAAAAAGCAGAAAACCAGTTCTTTTTACAGAAAATAGTGCTTTTTGTGTGTTTTATTCCTATCATAAGAGTGATACTTAATTCATTATAGGAACTTTGGAAAAGACAGAAAAGTACAAAAAGTAAAGCACGCGTAGTCCATGATCCCCAGACACAAGCACTGTGAAGGTTTCAGCGATTTTGCATGAACTTCCTTTTTACGGGGTCCTAGCCTTGCTCTCACAGAGCTGTTGTCACTGATTGGACGGTGTCCCCGGGGCCTCCCTGGGCGGCTCCCACTCGTCTCTGCCCGTGTCGGTCGGCCGTGGAGTAAAGGGCGCTCGGCCATCTGCACGGTTCTCCTGTTCTCCAACAGCACGCTGAGCTATGTAGGGGCAAATGTCATAATGTCTGTGATTTACTTAAAAATATTTCGGCCCCAGAAAAGGGTGAAGCCGATAAAGCAAAATGTTAATTTAGTCTAGACGATGGGAATATGGCTCTTCGTTATAACCTGTCTCTGCTTCTCTGACACCTTTGCTAATAAAAGAAAGGAGCAGGGAGCGGGCGAGGGAGCGCCCCGGGCCCGGTGGGCGGGCGGGTCGAACCCGGGCCGTAACCCCTGTCGTTGCAGTGTCGCCGGCACCGTGAAGCATGCCTTGTCCATTTGGCTCAGTGTTATAGTGTTCGGCAACAGAGTCACCAGCCTGTCGGCCGTCGGCACCATCCTCGTGACGGCCGGAGTCCTACTCTACAACAAAGCCAAGCAGCGTCAGCGGGAGGCCATGCAGAGCCTGGCTGCGGCCACCAGCCGGACACCAGAGGACGACACGGAGCCACTGACCCCCAAGGACCCCAGACCACACCACTGAGCTCTGGAAGCCTCGGCAGGTGCCCAGGGCCCCGAGGTGCTGCCCGTAGCGGCTGTCGTCCTCGCTGACGCGGACCCCTGGCCTCCTCGGGTCAGTGGGGTGACGTGCCGCCTTCCCTGCTCCTTTATTGGGTTTTCAGTGAAAACCACCAGGAACGGGTGTCAGCTTTCCTGGGTGGAGACCAGAGCCAGCTGCTGCTGAGCCTGTAATGTGACAACCCCCTCCTGCGGACCCTGTGCTGAGCGCAGGGGAGGGCGTCGGGACCCACACTGGCCTCTGCACGCCCTCACCAGCACGCAGGCCCGGCTGCAGTTAGGCCAGGCCCAGTTTCCCCGGGAGTGACAGCCACAGGTGCCAACGTGCCCGCTCAGCATCCCGGGCCTGCACACTCTGCCCTTCAGCCATCGGGGGCACTGCCATGCTGAGACAGAAGGCTGAGGCGCCCCTGCCTGGGCTGGAGGCCACAGCAGCCAAGTGACCACAGAGCTAGGAGAGAGTGGAAAGGGCACAGAAATAAGGGTTCCTGCTGCTGAGGGCGGGCTGTTGGGCCCTCACCTTCCTGCCCTTCCACCCACGGCGTCCTCCACACCCCAGAACTGCCAGCAGCTGGTACCGCTTAGGGAAAGGCCACTGGTGGAAGGGAAGGTGCCCCATCCCTTTCAGGGTCTCTGCTGCACTAGCCGCCCCCCATCCTGAGGATCCCAACCCTCACCTATGGCTGGCCTTCAGTCAGGGACCCCCGACATGGTGATTGCTGGTCACAGGGGTGGAGGACAGACAGACATCTGTGGTGTTTAACTCAGGACAGGGATATACTGACATTCCCTTTTGTTTTCGGGTCCGCTGTGTGTAACACTGGCTGTTCTGAAGGGTTCCCTAGAGGTGCTCCTGCCATCACCCTGCTGGTCAGGGGCCGCACCATACCTTGTCTCGTGGGCAAGGATGCTAAGTGAATGAGTGAGCAGGGGGGCACTGGGAAGAACATTTGGCGTGTTCACAGTTTTTGTCACACTGCATTTACAATGACAGTGGAGTTTTTAAAGAAGGAAACAGGTGGCTTCTGGAAGGCATCCTGTATGACAGGTAACCCACACTGAACTCACAGCCTGGCTCGGCCTGGCTCTCGCCTCCGAGAGCAGACTGACCACCATGCTGGGTGTCTGAGCCCTTTGCTGGGTTCAGACTCCTGGCCTCTGCACTCTGCTCCTCATCTCACATCCTGGTGGAATTTCCGATCGGGGCACTGTCCGCTGCCAGCCAGGCTATAAGACCTCTCCATGGCGCCAAGCTCACGCGCTGCGACGTGTCACCTGCAGCCTGACTCAGAGGACATCGGCGTGACACGGCCATCTGAGGCCTGCCTGCCACGGCCGAGTGAAGTAGCCGACAGGAGGGCCTCGGGCGCTAAGGGCCCCCGCGTCTGAGTTCCCCTCCCTGTTGTTCAGGTCCTTGGCTCCCATCATCTCTTCACTGGTTTTCCAGTTGGCTTCTCAGCTGGAAAATAAAAAAATAGGCCCTCCTAGAGATCAAATCTCTCGGAAACAAAGAGCAATAATTATGTCTCATTAACTTCTTCCTACTTGAAAAAGTTTGCCATGATGATGGGTTAAAACAAGGCCTTTAAAAGTACAACCTTTTATCAATGCCCACATTTTCCACCAAAAACAAACAAAACAAAACAAAAAACTACAACCTTTTTATGAAGCTGACTTCAAAATTTTATGAAGCTGCGCCCGGAGGACAGGCAGGTGTGCGTTCTACTGCATGTCAAGCTCAGCTCCGCTGTGAAGATGTTTATCATGAGACTTTCCCCATTTCTGTCCCCTTTCCTCTCTGCTTCCTCCACAAACAACAGCGAAGGGGACGCGGAGGTGGCTGGGGCGGCAGGACGTGCATGCATCTGTGAGGACCAGCGTGAAAGCACGGCCTGCACAGCGCCCTGCCTCCCCCCTCAAGAATGTGGCCGCCATGACCAGCTCCTGACGGGCTGTGAGCAGAGAAGAGGACGCAGCTGTGGTCATCTTGCTGTAAGACGGTTTCATGTTGCCTTTCTCACGGACGTGGTCATCTGAGCGTAGCCAGATGGGCAGCGCCTGCTTCTGAGCCTCATGAGGGACCAACCACCCTGCACGTCACCTGTGCCCTGTCTCCACTCAAGTGGCTTTCTGCCGATTTTGTTTTTCCAAATTCTTGGATCAGAAACAAAATGAAGATTTTCCTAAATTATTAGCAAATGAGGTAATTTCCAACAAAGCTGCTTTTGAGACATTTTCTCAGAACACAAGCTGTGGCCAGCACTGCGCTGGCCCGGGGCTTACGTTCCTTCTTCCAGTGTCTAGTCTCCACCCTAAAGCATGTCCAGGACAGCCCTGCCAGGAGACAAAACCTGTGGTCTGTCTTGGCCATTTGTTGAATGAATGTACAGACATGTTTTTTATTAACTCTGTGTAGTGTTTTTACTAGTATGTTCTTATTGAACAATAGCAGACATGCTTGTATTAACGTTGACACTGGGTGTCACCACTTCCTTGGGTCAGTTCCTCCCATGTCCATGATCGTTGTCTGTGCCTTTGCAAAAAAAACACTTCAAACAGGTGTCAAGTCAGGTCATCTGCTTACCTACATCAATACTTAGAGATGTACCTATGTCTGGCTTTCAAGGAAACTTCCACTGAAGGGCATAAAAAGCTTTTTTTTTTTTTTTAATTCCAATAGTCATAATTTCCTCTATATCAGCATTAAAAAAATCTGCCCTGGAAAGCTTAGAATATCTTGCACAATCCAAAATGTGTCTTTAATTTGAGAAAAATACACATGGTGAATCAGAAACAGTCACACGCTGCACAAAGAACATTAGCCAAGTGCAGTCGTGCCCATAACCCACACTGGAAATGCTTTTCCCAGAACCAGTGGGTTCTGCCTGTGAATGGTCACTTGGACGGGATGGTAGGGATGACACATGCACCACATGGCTTTTTACATCTGTCTGGTGATGTGCTTTCCCAAGGCCTGCAAGTATTTTCACGGTTTCCCTGGGTTGGAAAAATAAAACAAGAATGTTACTGCAGATAGAAATCTTCTTTTCTTTTGCCTTTGACCAATGTTGTACTAAGGGCTTCATTCTTTCACAAAACCCATACATGCTCTGGTTGGGGCCTCTTCATCCCTTAGTTTATAAATAAGAATGCTGCCAGCTCCCCTGGTGAATCTGCCTGTTTCCCTCTCTCCTGGCTGAGGAGCCAAGAGCAGAGGTGAGGTTGTGCTGACCTCCCTGCGACTTGCGTCGAAAACCTTCGACTTTGCCATCTCTGAAGAATTTCTTCCAGTTTTCCTGAGGGTTCTGATTCTGGGTTTGATGGGCACTGGATCCATGCCGATTCGAAACAGTTGAAAACTATTCTAATTGGTAACAAATTATTTTATTTTTTAAAAGATTTTATTTTATTTATTAGAGAGACAGGGAGAGAGGGAACACAAGCAGGGGGAGTGGGAGAGGGAGAAGCAGGCTTCCTGCTGAGCAGGGAGCCCGATGCGGGGCTCGATCCCAGGACCCTGGGATCATGACCTGAGCGGAAGGCAGACGCTTAACTGACTGAGCCACCCAGGCGCCCCTAAAGATTTTATTTTTAAGTAATCGCTACACCCAGTGTAGGGCTCCATGCTCCACCGACTGAGCCAGCCCGGCGCTCCCAATTTTTTTTCCCCCCAGTTTTCATTTGAGTAAAACTGACATTCATTGTCTATTTCTAGTCTGTTTGCAGATGTGTGAGTTGATTCTGAACCTGCCCAGGGGGTGTCCTGGGCTCTAGGCTGGGGAGGGCCACAGTCAGGTGCCTTTCCCACACTGGAAAACTTGAAAATTACGTCAATACTTGTCTACATCTGAACCAAGTTTTATTTGCTTTATACCAAACAAAACTGGAGAACTGAAAGTGCGTTGGAACGATGTGTGTGTGCTGCTTTCCTTCACCGGTTTGTGTTCAAGTGACTGGATCAGTACTTTCTCGAAATGGCGGTTACATCTGCGGCGGTGACGCATCGATGCCTCTTGGCCATTTCTGTCTAAATCGACCACCTGGGACTCTGTTCTGCAAAAGTCCAATAAACGTGAACCGCGTCCGTCCGCGCGCTCGTCACTGGGGCGCCGTCCTGTGTCTGCTCCTGAGCTGATTCCACGGCCGCTTCCCGTGGCCTCCCCAGTTTTCAGCATGAAGGGAGGAAAAAGTGAAGGTGTTCCTGTCCCCAAGAATTCAGGAAAATCGGTCTCCGTTCCACTCGCCCTCTTTATGCCCGGATTCGTCACAGTCTGCATTTTCCCTGTCAAATGTCACTAATGTGGATCTTCCGTTCTCTCCTGTCTCTGCGGCCCCCTGAAACCACGAAGGCCGGCGGGGTGCCGCGCGGGGCAGGGACGGGACCCGGGGAGCGAGGGTAGACGCGCGGCCCCACCAGGCGCCCCGGGGCGGCGGCGGCTCCGGGTCAGTAGGGTGGAGCCACCGCGGGATCCCAGGACGGAAGTGACGTGAGGCCCGCGCGCCGGATCCCCGCGCTCCGGAGGCTGCGGCGGGCCCCGCCCCCGTGTGTCATCAGTCCGCGCCGACGCAGGAAGTGGCGACGCTACTGGCGCGCGCCGGGCGCTGTTTCTCCTCAGGCTCCGGGACCGGTGGCGGCGGCGGCGGCAGCAGCGGCAGCAGTGCAGGGGTGAGTGGCGGAGGGCCGGGACGAGCGGCGGGCGCAGCCAGCTCCCTGACCTCTCGCGTCCGGGCGTCGCTTCCCGCCTCGTCGCCCCGCGCGGAGCTGGGGGTTGAGGCGGCGCCGGGCCCGAACCCCGGCTCGTGGCGGCTGAGCCCGGGGGGCGAGGGTCCCGGCGCCGCGGCCGTGTCGCAGCGCCCCACCCCGGCTCCCGGACCCTCCTGCCGGCAAGCCCCGTGCGCGGGGAGGAGCGGGGAGCGAGCCGCGAGCTCTGCACGGAGGATGTGGTGTAGCTCCGCGCGGGGCTGTTCTTAGCTTTGGCGGAAGGTAACCGGGGCGAGGGAGCTTGCCCAGGACCGTGCGGGAGCGACAGGGTGACAGGCACCGCGCGGGCGGAGCCGGAGCGCCGGTGTCCTCACGGAGCTTCCGTTCTCTCGGCAGCGTTTTGACTCCAATGGGTGATGAAAAGGACTCTTGGAAAGTGAAAACTTTAGATGAAATTCTTCAGGAGAAGAAACGACGGAAGGAACAAGAGGAGAAAGCAGAGATAAAACGCTTAAAAAATGTAAGCCATGTTTTTTAAGTAAGTGGTTTTCTTAAAGGAGATTTAATTTCTTTGCCCTCGTTTTTCCATTAGAACAACGCTTCTTCGGTGAAGTTCTTTTGTACTTCCAAATGTCGCAGGTGAGCCCAAAATCTATTCTAAAAATTAACAAAAACGTTCAAATACTCAGTTTACGTTGAGGACAGACTGATAACACGCTACAGCTGTGTGTAGACGGCACCTCCACGTGGAGTGAAGTACTTTGCGCCTAAATTCATGAGCACAATTGGACTAATTTTTCTCGTATCGATATTTTTCTGTTTGTGACACCGTCTCTGTTTAGCGTCGTAGGAAGTCGCGTTGAAATTAATGTTTTATCTTTTCCTTTTCTGGTTTGCATAATAACACATTCAGGGAAACTTTTGGTAATTTTGAAAGGGATATTGGCAAAAGTACCTCTTCCGAGAATATTGGTCACTGACCCTTCTTAACGGTTGGTGAAACATCACGAAGTACCTGGCGTGAAGTACGTCTTGGGGCTCAGTTCGGCTTATGTAAACAACTAACGCACTTGGCATAGAGTCTAATAGTCCTCGTCCTGCGTGCTGGTTTCGGATTTCTCATCTCAGGTTCTGAGTTTACAGCGAGTTTTAATTTTAGCATCATGTGATTTGAGTGAAAGTTTTTTCATATTTTGTAACATTGGTCCATTCAAAGCACATGTGAAACTTTGTTTTTGGATGTTGGCAAGGTTTGATTATCATTAAAAAGACACTTATCTGTGAGGAAAATGACTTTCTCCTTGCTTCTTAGTCTGATGACCGGGATTCCAAGCGGGATTCCCTTGAGGAGGGGGAGCTGAGGGACCACCGCATGGAGATTACGATACGGAACTCACCATACAGAAGAGAGGACTCCATGGAAGACAGGTGGGGGCGAGGTGTACAGCAGGGAAGAGCGAGGAGGCCGGCTGGGACCCACCGCATGGCAGGGGCCCTGTCTGACTTTTCTCAGTGTTACTTTGAAAACATCTGTAGTCCTGACTTCAGGTTTACCTCACAGTTGAGATAGACTGTGTGTTATCACTTGCCACCGCACCCCTGTTATGAAAATTGGATGAGTGTATATCTCTTTCCTTGCAATTATCCTTCAGTTAAGTCCACAAACTACATTTGTTTATTTGTTTGTTTGTTTGTTTTTAAGAATTTTTATATTTTTGAGAGAGTGCAAAGAGTGGGGGTAGGGGCAGTGGGAGAGGGAGAAGCAGACTCCCCGCTGAGCAGGGAGCCCAAACTAGGCTCCATCCCAGGACCCTGGGATCGTGACCTGAGCCAAAGGCAGACATTTCTCCGACTGAGCCACACAGGCACCCCTCACGAACTACATTTAAATAATTGTTCTGTGTGCTTTTGATGATTAATAAAATCACTGCCTAAAATTGTGCACAGATAAACCACATTAGAGTACTGAAGTATATTGAGCAAGTCCTGTAAGCAGAAATGGTCCTACCCAGGCCTGTGTATTCTAACATTTTTCCCTGCACCACTTGATTCCTTCTCGTACCCATCATCAGCACCAGATTATCCATCATCAGGTAATTAAAGCCAACCTAACCAGAAACTAAGGTACAGAGACATAGATCAAGAAGTCTCCCAGGATTTCAGTCATATAGGCAGTTGAAGATACTGTTGAGGGACCTTTTGGGGTCATTAAGTTCATTAAAATCGTGGTACCGTTTTTTTTTAACAGCTTTGTTGGTACATAAATGACAAACTGCATGTATATGAAGTGTGCGGTTTGAGATATTTGTACATATTTGTGCAATTATGATCAGGGTAATGAACATGTCTGTTGCCCCCTAAAGTTTCCTCAGAGAGGCATTGTTCCATATAGACGTTGATTTTTCACTTACACTTTTGATCTGAGTCTGTATTTGACAAGAAGTTTTGGCTTAAGTTTCGTAGTTAACAATATTTAAAACGATGGTTCAGATTGCACTCTTTTGTATTCTGAACGCTGCATGTTTCTGGGTTAGAGAAGCTCCACAGTACCCTGAGGCTCCTTTCATTACTCTCTAGCATGGTGTGATGCTGTTGTGTATTTCAGAGGAGAGGAAGATGATTCTTTGGCTATCAAACCACCACAGCAAATGTCTCGGAAAGAAAAGGCTCATCACAGGAAAGATGAAAAGAGGAAAGAGAAACGTAGGCATCGTAGCCATTCAGCAGAAGGGGGTACAGAAGCTTTTTTTTTAATTAATTTTTTTTAGGTTTTTTGTTCGTTTGGTTTGGGTTTTTTTTTTTTTTTTTTTTGGTATCCTGCTTAAGTGTGGTCTGTTTCCTATATTATGATCTGCTGTCTTCTCCAGAGCACAATTGAAAGAGAAGAGAAAATAAAATTTTAGCTGAAAGCATAAATTTATTGTAGATCATTCTGAATAGGTGTTTCATTTTTCTTCTGGTGTTTTTTTCCCCTTGTTACATTGTTGTGGGTTAGTTCGTTTAAATGTCATATTGTCTTAATTCAACAAACGGGATTTATATACGATTTTTATAGCAGTTCAGTGTTGAATTAACTGAAAAAAAAAAAAAAGATGTTTGATGAAGTCCAAATGGGTTTGATCTCCTACCATTAAGAGGTTCTCAGGGGTGTTGGGAAATATGGCCCTGGCACCTGGTTTAAGTTTCATGTTATCAATGCAGTTGGTGAACATGGTTCTGTCACACAAGATGGAAATCCACCATAAGGAGTTGAACTTTGTCCTGTGTTCTTTATGAATGATGATGGTGATGTTTAGTTACGGAACTGGTATACAGCTGACCCTGCACGGGCTGGAACTTCATGGTCCGCTTGCACACGGATTTTTCCTGGAACGCAGGACAGTGCTGTAAACACACTTGCCCTTCCTTCTAGTTCTTCTAATGATAGTCTCTCTTCTGTAGCTTACACAGTTTAAGAGTACAGTAGGGAACACACGTGACACAAAAGATGTGTTGTCAGTAAAGCTTCTGTTCAGCAGCAGGCTGTTAGTAGTTGACTGTTAAGGACTCATAATTACCCTTGGATTCCCGGCCACAGGGGTGTCGGGTCCCCTGCCCTGTGTTCATTGGTCAGCTATAATCCAATCATAGTTTATTTAATACAGAAAATTGAGAAACAAGATGGAGTTACAATTCTATTCAGTGGTCACCATGTTATTTTTCCCTGATTCGGAGACTCCCAAGTCATTAATTGAGTATTCTCTTCTTCACTGGGTATTTGCAAATTAAGTTTTGGGAGTTGGGCCCCTTTGCATGACACTCTCTTTCTCCTTAGGGAAGCACGCTAGAGCAAAGGAAAAAGAGCGAGAGCACGAGCGCCGGAAACGGCACCGAGAGGAGCAGGACAAGGCTCGCCGAGAGTGGGAGAGGCAGAAGAGGAGGGAGATGGCCCGGGAACACTCCAGAAGGGAGAGGTGAGTGAGCACAGTTTGCTAAGGAGCCTGAATGGAGCGCTCCTGGGGCCAGTAGGCCGTCAAAGTGGCAGAAGAGACCATCTTGACACACAGTGACCCGGCAGCATAACACAGATGTGATGCAGAAGTGGTTTGTGCCCAGAGTCACGGTGCAGTAAACGTGGTGGTGTAAACCAAGAGATTTGTCCTAAAGGGATTGAGTTTTTACTGCATCTTGAAGACTGAAATGGGTGTAAATCTTCCTGAGAAAAGATAATGAAGGGAATGGAACTCTGTGTGTCAGTTTCTCCAGGTGGAGGCTGCTGAGGGAGGTACTCGGGAGCGAGGCCATGCCGGCAGTTGCTCAAGACCCCGTGTAAGAGTGTGACGTGGACCTGAAGGAAGGGGCATTGCTGGCAGGAGCTGGGTCTGAGATAGGAATTCAGACACAGGGAATGAAGTTTTAGGGCCAAACACCTAACAGTGGAGAGGGAAAGGAAGGTAGAAGAGGGAGAAGTGATCTTCCTAGGCCTCTCAGCTGATGATGGGTGAGGGGGAGGAGGGACTGTAAATACCTCTGAGCTTGCTGCCTCAGGATGGGGCATGCCTCGTGAGAGGAAGGGGAGTACTGTGTTCGAATCATAGTAAGGCGCTCTTGGAGATAGCCCAGTGCACGTATAGAAATCCTGACACAGAATCTGTACCCAAGAGAAGTCTAGTTTAGGGTGATTACTGGGCAAGTATTTATTGAGTGTGTGCTCTGTACCCAGCTCTGTTCTAGGTGGTCTAAGCCAGGAAAACTAAGGAAATACATTGCTTCGGGTTCTCTAATAGACTCTAGACTGCAGAAATAGGCTGTAGTTCTTTCAGACAAAACAAAAGGAAATCCCAAGGGCTTGGTAGCAGCCTGGGAGCTGAGACACCAGACTCTTGGACTTGTCTCCAAGTACACCTCTGTGGGCTCAGATTCCCAGGAAAAAGCATCTGTTTAGCCCCAGATCTGTGATGTGAATAGTAGGGCCACCTCTGTATATTGAGGTCATTTCCAGAGAAAGCTTGGTGGGTGGCCTGCTACAGGGAAGGGAGAAGTAGGGGGGTAGATGTGCCAACATTCCAGGAACCAAGGCCGAAGGGCTGAACTGACGAAGACGTGACAAGAGCCTTTGTTCTCTCGTGGAGGTGGTGTGGGACGAGCTGAGTCTTCAGGTAAAGGTCTGAGATCATGAGGTTAGCAGAGCTTTGTCCAGGTTCACTGCTAGCATGTGAAACAGCCATGTTTGCCAGGCCCTGCGCTGACTCTGTTCAGGATGGGCTGACAGCACAGCTGTGCACACACAGTGGTAACTGCAAGGAAGCCAAGCCTGAGAATAAAAAACGTGTGGGGAAGAAAACAGCAGTGGCCACGTTCTAGTCGGGAGACGAGAGTTCACAGATTAGCATGGCGTGTTACCAAACAAACGGCAACTGAGAGAAAAAATGAGAAACCAAAATTGCTACAGTATGTTATCTGAAACGTCCAATTTTCTTTTCTTTTCTTTTCTTTTCTTTTTTTTTTTAAGATTTTGTTAGAGGAGCACCTGGGCTGCTTAGTCGGTTAAGCATCTGCCTTCAGCTCAGGTCATGATCCCAGGGTCCTGGGATGGAGCCCCACGTCGGTCTCCCTGCTCAGTGGGGAGTCTGCTTCTCCCTCTCCCTCTGCCTGCCACCCCCCCCCCCCCTTGTGTTCTCTCTCAGTCAAATAAATAAAATCTTTAAAAAAAAAAAAAAAAAAGGTTTTGTTAGAGTGCCCCTGAAATATGTCCAATTTTCAACAAAAAGTTTTGAGATATAAAAGAAATAGGAAAGTATGACTCTGTATTAAGGAAGAAAAGCATCAGTAGAAATCAAGTGTTCCACATTAGCAAGGAACTTGAAACGGAGTGATAGAAATTATGCTTTCTAAAGAATGGAGAGAATTGACAAAAGATGAACAGAGCCTCAAAGATGAAAAACATTTGGGGCGCCTGGGTGGCTCAGCTGGGATCCTGGGATCAAGCCCCACGTCAGGCTCTTTACTCAGCGGGAGGCCTGCTTCTCCCTCTCGCACTCCCCCTGTTTGTGTTCACTCTCTCGCTGTCTCTCTCTCTCTCTCTCTCTCTGTCAAATATATGAATAAAATCTTAAAAAAAAAGATGAAAAACATTTATCTATACATCTAGAAGCTCATATCCCAAGTGGGATAAATAAAGTGACATCACAGTGAAACGTGAAAGCCAAAGAGAAAATCTTGAAAGCAGGAGAAAAAATCTACATAGAAAGGAGGCTTCAGTGTGATTGGAGGCTGACTTCTCAGAGTCAGTGAGGGCCAGAAGGCGGTGGAATGGCATGGTCCCACTGCGAAAAGAAAGCCTGGCAACCAGGAGTTCTGTATCCAGCAAAACTGTTCTTCCAAAGTGAGGGGGAATAAGGAAGATAAACTGGTGGAATTCATTGTTAGCAAGACCTGCCTTAAATACTCAAGGAATACCTTCATGTTGAATGGAAATGACAGCAGAAGGTATCAGGGAAGAAAAGGAAGAAGGAAGAAAAGAGCACTGGAAATGGTAAAGGCTCAGGTTAACATAACAGAATCTATAAATGTTTTTTCTCACATCTTCTCAATTTCTATAGGAGACATGGGATTGCATAAAACAGTGTCTATTAAAATGCTCTCTCGTGACGTGTAGCATGAGTAGGCTGCACAGAGAAGGGAGGGCCGGAGCTGTGTCAGAGCAGGGCCTCTGCATTCACTGGGACGACAAGGTGCATGCTTCCCGTGCTGGAGCGACCACTAAGAAAATAACTAATAAAGTAATACAAACAGAGGAATTAACATGGTATTTTAAAAATCCTTATTTAAACCAAAAAGGGAGAAACAGGACCTAAAAAGACAAAAGACAAAATTAATAACAACAAAAAGTAAATTCAGCCAAATCCGTAATTACATGAAACGTGGAGTGGTTTCTATACCCCAGAGAAGAGGTTCTTTGATAGCAAAGCATGATGCAGTAAGTTGTCTGTAAGGAGAACCTCTGAGTCCAGGACAAAAATAGGTCAAAAGTAGACGTGTGGACAGAGATGTCCCATGCCCACAGCAGCTGCAGAGCACACGTGGCTCAGGCGAGACATCAGGGTTACCTGACAGAAGTCAGACCAGCGCTGACACAGGCTTCCCAACGACAGAAGGGTCCGTGCAGCAGAAAGAAGTGATGGTGATGAACGTGTGTGTGCCTGATAGCTGGAAGGAGAAATAGGCAGTTCATCCATTCTAGCTGGAAATTTCAATGCCACATTGTCATCGTTGACAGAACAGCTAGAGAAAAGGATATAAAACATATGGGAAATAACCTGTACCAGATCAGTCTCACTGACCTTGCGTTTAGCACCCCACCCACAGCTGCAGAGTACACGCTTGAGAGGGAACGTTGTCCAACACAGATCATATGTGGGCCACGCAAGTTCCGAATCTAAGAGAACTGAGGTTGTACAAAGTACACCCTCTTACCACGAAAGGATTGAAGTAGAAATCAACACAAAAAAACCTGAGGACATCCTCAAATGGAAATCCAGCAGTCCTTTCCTACATAACCTATGGCCCAAAGAAGAAATTAAAAGGAAAAACGGGTGCCTGGGTGGCTCAGTCGGTTAAGCATCCGACTTGATCTCAACTTGGGTCTTGATCTCAGGGTGGTGAGTTCAAGCCCTGCGTTGGGCACCTCACTGAACATGGAGTCTACTGGGGGGGAAAAAAAAAACATTTTGAACTGAATGAAAAAAGGAGCGTGCCAAAAGTTAGTGATGCAGAAAAGGCTGTGCATGGAGTTAGATGTTTTGGCTTTTAAGCACTGATAACAGAGAAGGAAGTTGTCAGGTCAGCATCCGAGCTTCTGCAGAAAGCAGAACAGAGAAGCAGACTCAACCCAAAGCAAGCAGAAGGAATATCCACAGAATCCCAAGCAGATAGAAACAGGTTCATGGGGCGGGCTAGGAGCTGGCCACAGATGGGCCTGAGGGGGCCTATCAGGCGATGGGCGTGTTTTAAAACTGGCTCGTGGTGATGGTTGCACAATTCCATAAATTTATGAAAAATGGAATTCTGTGGCTGGATTTCATATGTTATGTTACAGCTTTTATCTCACAACAGTTTGGACTCAGGCACTTAGAGAATAGTTTCTAGAATCCCAGCCTTCCGCAGTGGTGACATCTGATGGACCCCAAAGTTGGTACAGGACTGGTGACTGGACCACGGGCTTGTTCCGTTTTCACCATTGTTTGTGCTCATTTCTGTTTGTGTATACTGGTACTTACTTTTTTTTTTTTTTAATAGCTTTTTATACTTGGACGTAACTGTAGGGACATGAAAATTTACTGTAACTGGCCAGTTTTCACTGTTTGCCGTGTTGTGGTGCAGTAAGCCACACACACCGCAGTACTCGGATGACTCTTGCCGCCTTCATGAAGCAGCTTTCCTCACTGCCCTTCACATATCACACTCATGCCCACTGACCTCCACACCAGGCTGGGCTGGGGAATCATCTGGGGGGTCCACCTGCCATAGAATCCAGTAAGGAGGGTCGGACGGGGCCCCTGGCCTGAGTCTAGATCCTCCTCCCGACTTCCCCCAGCTGGACTCTTCCACCCCATCTGTAGCCCCTGAAAACTTAGACAGTGATAAAGGTGGATTTAAATTGTGCTGTCATCCATACCTAGCAGGTCTGCTAAACAGGCATCTGGAAGCAGTAGGCTCATTCGTCATTGGCACTTATCTCATTGTGCCAGTGTTTTGCTTTATTATTATTATTTTTTAAGATTTTATTTATTTGTGGGGCGACTGAGTGGCTCAGTTGGTTAAGCGGCTGCCTTCAGCTCGGGTCATGCTCTCGGGGTCCTGGGATTGAGCCCTGCATAGGGCTCCCTGCTCAGTGGGAAGCCTGCTACTCCCTCTGCCTGCCGCTCCCCCTGCTTATGCGCTCTTTCTCTCTCTGACAAATAAATAAAATCTTTAAAAAAAAAAAAAAAGATTTTATTTATTTGAGGGGCGCCTGAGTGGCTCAGTCAGTGAAGCCTCTGCCTTCAGCTCAGGTCATGATCCCAGGGTCCCACATCGGGCTCCCTGCTCAGCGTGGAGTCTGCTTCTCCCTCTCCCTCTGCCTGCCGCTCCCCCTGCTTGTGCGTGAGCGCACGCACTCTCTTTCAATCTCTGTCCGTCAAGTAAATAAAAATGTTTTTCAAAAAAAAAAGATTTTATTAGAACGCACAAACGGGTGGGGGGAGCAGAGAGAGGGAGACAGGTAGTCTCTGTGCTGAACACAGAGCCTGACGTGGGGCTCAGTCTCACGACCCTGAAGTCATGACCCGAGCCGAAAGCAAGAGTCAGATGCTTGACTGACTGAGCCACCCAGGCGCCCCTTGCTTTATTCTGTTGTGGCTGTCCGGATGTGTGCACATCTATCTTCTGCTTTTAAACAGTCCTTTATGGTTTGAATAACCTAAATGGACAACTTTTAAATTTGAACAAAAAAGCACTTGGGGTAAAAAAGGAAAACTTTGTGTTTGTGGAGAGAGAGTTGGCCTGTGCAACTTGTTGCAGGGACCGCCTCGAGCAGCTGGAGAGGAAGCGGGAGAGAGAACGGAAGATGCGCGAGCAGCAGAAGGAGCAGCGGGAACAGAAGGAGCGGGAGCGGCGGGCCGAAGAGCGGCGCAAGGAGCGCGAGGCCCGAAGGGAAGGTGCGGGTGGGCGCACCCTGCGGTGGGGTGCTGCTCCCATGGGTGAGCTCAGGGCTGCACAAGTGACACTGAGGGATGAGGCGCTCGGGATGGTGGCCGAGCAAAGTGGGGACAGGCCGTGGGGCTCAGGAGTTGAGCCTGACCACGTAATTCCCTGCCGAGGAGGGCCGTGGTCACTTCAGGTGTGAGGTGAGGGTGTGCGGCTGGGGCCTTCCCGGGCCTGGTGCTGGAGCTGAGTCTGCTGCCCACACTGGTCAGGCACAGGCTTGAGGAGGTGGGTCGTGGCCCCTTCCTTTTTGACCAATGGAGAAGAGTCTGGAAGGTCCACGTGGGTCCTCAGGGACAGCTCGCAGCCTCCAGGCCTCTGTCGCCAGGGCATGTGTTGTGCGTCACCACCGGCAAGGGTGCGGGTGAGACCTGACCGAGCTGGGCCCCTGCTGGAGAGGACGCTGCCAGCTCCATGTCCCGCTGTATTTTGTGCCCCAGTTTCTACGCATCACCGAACGATGAGAGAAGACTATGGCGACAAAGTGAAAGCAAGCCACTGGAGTCGCAGCCCGCTACGGCCACCCCGAGAGAGGTTTGAGCTGACAGACGGCCGGAAGCCAGGTGAGGGTGCACAGTGCCTGTCTGGGCTCACCGTGGCTCTCCGCTGACAAACGTTTTAGCACAAAAATTTGCTTTTTTTGCGTACAATGAGATGATAGGCTACAATTGTCCCGTATCGCGTGACGGGACCGTCATTTGTGTGAAGTACGTTTGTATTTGTCGGTGGAGACGTTTGTTACGGTCTTCGAGAGCGGTCTTCCAGCTCAGTGTGGGGGAGCTGTGTGTCACACAAACCACAGTTAATCTCTGCATGAAAGATGCCATCGGGTCTTGTTTATTGTAAAACACTTTCCACATTCACCTTTGGTGGTTTGTTTCATAAGTAAAAGAAGAGAAAATGGAAGAGAGAGACCTGCTGTCCGACCTACAAGACGTCAGCGACAGCGAAAGGAAAACCAGCTCCGCCGAGTCCTCGTCAGGTAACCGCTGGTTCTGCCGCCGTGCAGGGAGGGCCCACCAGTCCCCACCGTGCACTTCCGGCTGTTTTCTTCCCGAAGCGGAGTCAGGGTCGGGTTCAGAGGAGGAAGAAGAGGAGGAGGAGGAAGAAGAGGAGGAGGAGGAGGAGGAGGGGAGCAGCAGTGAAGAATCAGAGGAGGAGGAGGAGGAGGAAGAGGAGACCGGGAGCAACTCTGAGGACGCGTCTGGACAGTCGGCTGGTGAGGGCACAGGGCTCTGATGGTTTTGTTTGGTGTTTAGAAAGTGCAGAGAAATCATTTGAACTCTCAATTTAAAAATACTTCCAAACAGAAAATGCCTTTGTATGTGGGACTCACATGAGACCAAAATTGATGATTTACAGTGGTTCTTGCTTTCGGGTAGCTAAAGCAGACCCTTGTTTTTGCTTGTGGAGGGTCTGAACGGCCCTGCAGGTCTGAGCAGACGCCCACTCTGTCTTGCAGAGGAAGTGAGCGAGGACGAGATGAGTGAGGACGGGGAGCGGGAGAGCGAGAATCATGTCCTGGTCGGTGAGCGGCAACCCCGCTGGGCGGTCCTTCCCTCAGGCCTTCTCTCGGCTGCCCCTCAGCGACTGTGACCCTTTCTAAAGCCAGCAGATCACCATCTTGTGTGCGCAGCCCTCCCCCGAGGCACAGGCCGCCGACTCCAAGAGACCCGCTTGTGACCGTGGAGGGCCAGCACCCCTGACTAGGGGCAGTGCTAAGTGAATGTCGTCCTCAGCATCCCAATGGCTTAGACGCGGCGGGGAGGCGCCCTCCGCCCTGGCCTCTGAGCTCCGCTCCGTCCGCAGGGCGGGCACCCCCGTAGGCAGCAGCCGGGCCGTGCCCTCGGGGCCTGACGGACGAGTCCTGGCTGTGCCGCCTTTGAGCCCCGGCTCCAGTCAGCGGCTCCCAGTGCTCACGGCTGAGGTGGCGGACCCCAAGACCCCAGTGCCCTCTGCCCAGAGTGGTGGGGTACGCAGCTGTGTGCAGCATCTGCGGTCTCTCCTGTGTGGCTCTGGTGTGCACTCGGTGTCCCCCCCCCCCAGCCCCACCCCAGAGCAGCAGAGGGGCGATGACACTGCTTATTCCTGGTTCCACAGTTGGGTTTAACATTTGAAGTTCCAGAGTCCCGATTTGACCGAGACTCCGGAGACAGTGAGGAAGGGGAGGAAGAAGCCGGCGAGGGCACTCCGCAGAGCAGCGCCCTGACTGAAGGCGACTTCGTGCCGGACTCTCCTGCCTTGTCACCCATTGAACTCAAACAAGAGCTGCCCAAGTACCTCCCTGCCCTGCAGGTCAGGCGTCCCCCACCCCAGGGCTGGCTCGACTTTGCCGACGGTGGACAGGGTTGGGGGCTGAGAGTATGAGTGGGGCCCCTGGTGTGGGCATCTGCCGTTGGGGTCACCTGTGCCTCGAGGGAAGGTGCCAGGGCTTTGGTGGTGTGCTGCCGCGGGCGTTCCTGTCCCCGTTGTTATCTTAGTGCAGGGCGGCCAGGCCTGGCTCAGGAGGACATGCCCAGGACCAGGTTTTGTCCATGTTGGTTTTATTTCTTAAGCCAAGGGCATGTGCTCACTGAAGAAGCCGGGGAGGAGGGCTGCTGCTGGCCCTGCCACCAGACACGTTCTGGGCACGGATTGCTGCACCAGCTCAAGCAGGTGTGAGCGTGGCCACGGCTGCTGCGTCCTCATGGCGTGCTTCCTTTCAGGGTTGTCGGAGCGTGGAGGAATTCCAGTGCCTGAATAGGATCGAAGAAGGCACTTACGGGGTGGTGTACAGAGCAAAGGACAAGAAAACAGGTGGGTGCAGTACCGAGTGGTCCCCCAAAGTGGGAAGGGCAGATGTAGGACAGGAACCAGGCGGCACAGAAAACCTGTCCTCGGGCAGGAAGGAATTTCTCCTGAGGAGCATTGTCCTTGGGTGCACCCACCGCCCTTCCTCGGGCCCAGCCCGGCGTTTGCTGTGCACAGCCTTGCTGGGCCCACGTGCGGGCTCTGGGAGGGAGGGAGGCAGGGCGTCTTGCTCCAGCCACAGCCAGCGTGCAGGGACTGAGATCCAGGCCTGGGCCATCCTGACCCTTGGCACCGTCAATATCAAGGTCATTGAACACACAGTTCCTGCTCTGAGAGTCTTCCCTCCCCAGATGCCCGGTCATGGCCTCGCCTTACCTGGCAAGCACGGGCCCCTGAGCAGTTGACTCCCTGATGTCTGTGGAGTCCAGGGGTCAGCCTGACTGTAGGCTCTGCTGCTTGCTTGTGACGGCAGGTGCCTCGGCTCCAGAAGGAACTGTGGAGTCTGCTTTGAGTGCTAGCACCTGAGCAGGTGTGTGCGTCATGGACCGGAAGCTCCCCTACCGCCCACTTCCGGGTCTTGGAAATTCGGGGAGGGACCACCTGAGATCCTGAGACCCTGATGAATGTTTCCATGTTGGGATGTTGAGGTTTGCCGTGTCTCCTGGCAAATCACAGGAGGGCTAGAGAGAGAAATAGGACAATCCTCCTTATCTGTTTTGGACAAAAGCTGGTCTGGAAATAGGCCTCATGTTTCTGTCAGGCAATAGGTTTGGGTTTTTTTGTTGGTGCTGACGTGATACAGGACTTTCCAGTTAAACAAGACTTCTCGGGCGCCTGGGTGGCTCAGTTGGTTAAGCGATTGCCTTCGGCTCAGGTCATGATCCTGGAGTCCCAGGATCGAGTCCCACATTGGGCTCCCTGCTCGGCAGGGAGTCTGCTTCTCCCTCTGACCCTCTTCCCTCTCGTGCTCTCTCTCTCTCATTCTCTCTCTCTCAAATAAATAAAACCTTAAAAAAAAAAAAACTTCTCGGTGCACAACAAGAAGTGCTTCCCAAGTCCCAGCCAAGTGTGTGTGTGTGGAAGGTTTTCTCAGCCTGTCTTTGAATTGTTTTCAGATGAAATTGTGGCTTTGAAGCGGCTGAAGATGGAGAAGGAGAAAGAGGGCTTTCCAATCACATCTCTGAGGGAGATCAATACCATCCTCAAGGCGCAGCACCCCAACATCGTCACGGTCAGGGTAAGGCAGCCCCGGCCTGTGCCCCGAGAGCAGCGTGTGAGTCACACTTACCTGTGTTGTGCAGAAATGGAGTGCTAGCCCCCTCACCCCAAATGTCAGCCCCTGGATGGTCGTCACACTTTGTAGGTCCCCGCTGTCTCTGCGTGTCTATGCTCCTGGAGTCAGTGGTTGCAGAGGTGGGGCCTGGAGGTGAGCACGGCACCCACAGACTTTTGTTTTTTAGGAAATAGTCGTGGGCAGCAACATGGACAAGATCTACATCGTGATGAACTATGTGGAGCATGACCTCAAGAGCCTGATGGAGACCATGAAGCAGCCTTTCTTGCCAGGTGGGGCCTGCGGGCTCGGTGGGGGCCAGCTGCAGGGAGGGCGTCCTGCAGCCCCAAGTTACTCCTACAGATGTGGCCCTCGGGCGTCCCCCACGAGGAACAGCCCACCCTGGGCTGCCCAGGCCGCTGGCAGTGTCCCTGAGCTGGGAGCGTGCCTGGGATGAATGCACCCCAAGAAGCCTGGTCGCTGCTGAGGCGAGCAGATGACCTAGGACAGTAACCCACTGCCCTCTAGGGGAGGTGAAGACCCTGATGATCCAGCTGCTGCGTGGTGTGAAACATCTGCATGACAACTGGATCCTGCACCGGGACCTCAAGACCTCCAACCTGCTGCTGAGCCACGCTGGGATCCTCAAGGTGAGCCCCCACGGCTCATCCCTCGGGGCGCCCGACACCTGGGCCTCAGAGGTCTGCCCACAGCCTGCCCTCCATCCTTGCAGGTCGGCGACTTCGGGCTGGCAAGGGAATACGGGTCCCCTCTGAAGGCCTACACTCCAGTCGTGGTGACCCTGTGGTACCGTGCCCCAGAGCTGCTGCTTGGCGCCAAGGTGAGTGCTGGGGGCTGGGGGGCCTCACCCGTGCTTGCTGCCCCACCAGCCCCCTGAGTGCACCCCTGGGCTCCCAGGAGTACTCCACGGCTGTGGACATGTGGTCGGTGGGCTGCATCTTTGGGGAGCTGCTGACTCAGAAGCCGCTCTTTCCTGGGAAGTCGGAGATCGATCAGATCAACAAAGTGTTTAAGGTGCGTCTGTGGCTTCCGCCTGCGGGGCGCCCTGGCAGGTATGTGCAGGCACCCCGGACCAGACCCACCTCTGCGGGCTGTGGCCGTTCTGAGACTTGCCTGTCTGTCTCTCTCAGGACCTGGGGACCCCCAGTGAGAAGATCTGGCCTGGCTACAATGACCTCCCCGCAGTCAAGAAGATGACCTTCACTGAATATCCCTATAACAATCTCCGTAAACGCTTTGGGGCGCTGCTCTCAGACCAGGGCTTCGACCTCATGAACAAGTGTGTCAACCTGTGGGCGCCCCACCCCCCACCCCCACCCGCACCCCTGTGCTGGGTACCAAGTGCTCTTGTTCCCCCAGGTTCCTGACCTACTTCCCTGGGCGGAGAGTCAGTGCCGAGGACGGCCTCAAGCATGAGTATTTCCGAGAGACCCCCCTCCCCATCGACCCCTCCATGTTCCCCACATGGCCCGCCAAGAGTGAGCAGCAAAGGGTGAAGCGTGGCACGAGCCCACGGCCCCCAGAGGGAGGCCTGGGCTACAGCCAGCTGGTGAGGGGCAGGGCCGGCAGAGGAGGGAAGGGGTGGGGGCTCCCCGGGGCAGGGCTGGTGCAGCCGGGGCCCCACAGCACCACTTGCTCCCCAGGGCGACGACGATTTGAAGGAGACGGGTTTCCACCTCACGACCACAAACCAGGGAGCCTCGGCCGCGGGGCCTGGCTTCAGCCTCAAGTTTTGAGGGTCGGCACGGAGCCGCGCCAGCCCTGCGGGGACTGCCCAGCACAACTCAGCCGGGACCCGGGCCGGTGCCGGAGGCGACGTGTGGGGCCAGACCCGGGCCCTGCTCTGAGCGGACGCAGCTGCTGCAGGCCGGCGTGGCCACGGGTCTCCACCTCAAGTCTCAGACTGCCCGTCTGTTTGCTTTTCCACGTTTTATTTTTATTTTATCTTGGCTTGTAAATTTGTAGAATTAAATCACATTTTCCTTGTGGAAGGAAAGGCTGTATTTTTTTAGATGTGTCAGACTTGTCCTGCAAGGAGTGGGCGGGCGTCCGTCGGTGGCCAGTGTCACGGCATACCCCCGGACACGCAGGCTCAGTGGTCACCACCGGGGGCTGTGCCACTAGGATACTGGCCTTGATGTGGAATGGAGCGGGGGTGGGGGGGGGATTTTTCTACTTTTAATCTTCAGGCTCCTGCTTCACACCTCCCTGCCCCTCACTCAGGGCATCCGTGGCCCCCCAGAGCCGGGCATGCGAGCTCTCGGCCACAGTGGGGTTTGTACAAGGTTGTTAACACGTTTTAAGACGCAGTAAAATACTCGTGGAGGAAAGCTCTGGTGTGTCCTTTGCACAGCTGGCCCCGGCGGACTAGGCCTGCGCGGGTGCTGCCTGGGGGTCCTCAGGCCCTCGTTCTCTGGGGGGAGGACGGGGGGAGAAGGGTGGCCTCTGACCCCGTGCTGGCCGGGTCCTTCCTGGCCCGCCAGGTCTCCAACTCCCGGTCTAGCTGGACAGGGCGTCACTATGGCAAAGGGGGGTGCCTGCCACTGCCTGGGGCATCCACCCGCCCCACGTCCCTTCTGTTGGCACCACCGGCCTGCCCCCCCGCTCCCGTCCAGGCCCTCGCCGCTGGCCTCGCTTGCCCCAACCCCCATCCCACTCCCTTTGGAGGCCTCGCTGGCACAGTGGCCTGCCCTTCTCAGCCTTCCTGCCTCCCCCACCCTGAGCAAACCCACGACACACCCAGGGAGCCCGGACTCCTTGGGCTCAGCCTGCTCTCCCGGAGATGCTATTTACATTTGGGCCTTAATTTACCCCATTTCTCCAGGACCAGCCAGGAAAAACCCTCTTTGGCCTTGGCCTCTGAGGACCGCATCCTCACCCCCAAGGAACCGGGGGGCAGTCGGCTCCCCACATCGAGCTGAGCTCAGGCCGAGCGGCCCCACCCCACGGCCCGAGGCTGGCCGCCCTCCCTCCCAAGAAAGGGCGCGCAGACGTCATTGAGAAAGTGCTTTATGAGCGGCCTCGGCCCTGCAGGGCGCTCAGCCCCGCACGCGGACGCGCCAGGAGTAGGTGCTGAGCACACGCTGCCGCCGGCGCACCACACACGTGTACGTGCCCTCGTTGATGGCGTTGGCGATGATGCTCAGGTGCGCCTCGCCCAGCGCCAGGTAGCCCGGGTAGGAGAACTCCAGGGGTTCCTGGTCCTTGTACCAGCTGCGGGGAGGGTGGCAGGGCTGGGCAGGGTCCCGAGCCCCCGCTGCCCACCCTCGGGGGGTCATGGGGCAGGGCCACTCACTACACTTTGCCTTTCTTGTGGAGGATCTTCTGGCCACAGCGGAAGGTCACATTCCGGCCCTCAGGCACCAGCCTGGTCTTGGTCCTGGGTGGTGGTGCAGTGGCGGCCACCGTGGGGAAGGGAAACTCTGCCCGGCAGTGGAAGGGGGCGGGGTCAGAGAGGGCCACATCAGTGTGTCCCCCCCCCCCGCCAGAGCCATGCCCCACGCCCAGAGTGGGGACCCGGCCTCACCGTAGCAGAAGTCGCAGCTGCTGGGGCAGAGCCTCTTCATAAGCCTCCGGCGGGTGTCACAGAAGCCCCTCCGAGCCCAGGACGTGCACACGAACAGCCGGTCCAGGCAGCCTGCCGGAGGGCATCGTGGCCTTAGGGCCGGCCCAGCAGCCGGCCCCTAGCCCGCCCCCCAAGCACTCACCGTAGAGTCGGTGCAGCCCCCACAGCTCGTCCTGTGACAGCGTCTTCCAGCCACGCAGAGTGGCATTGAGGTGCATGAGCGCCCGGCCATGCTGCGAGTGCATCAGGCCCAGCGCGTGGCCAATCTCGTGGGCCGCCACGTGCACCAGGTCGGTGAGCCAAACGCCTGCAGGTCCGGCGTGTCAGCCCCTCGAACCCTGGCCCAGCCCGCCCCACTCTGCCAGCAAGCCGTGCTTGCCGTGGCCACATCGGCTGTGGCCACGGAGCCTCCCTCAGCACAGCCACGGGAAGATAAGAATGTTCCAGAGGCAGTGAGTCGGTGCCCAGGAATGTAGCTCCAGCTCCGTCTCCAGCAGCAGGGGGCGGGGGGGGGGGGTGCTCAGGGCTCCTGGAACCCAGGCCTACGGCCGCCTCCCAGCACCCCCCTTCCTGCCTCCTTGACCCCAAATCACAGCCACCACCCCCAAAGCCCTCCTGCTGTGCCCACCATGGTGCAGAGGGCCCCACAGGAGGCCAGGCCATCACCTTTCTTCCAGCTGTAGCGCGTGGGGCCCAGGACCCAGTATTCGCTGTCATCAAAGTGGATGCCGCCGTGCGGAGGGAAGAAGGCGTGAGCCAGCTCGCCTGTTGGGCCATCAAAGCAGTGGTGCAGTGCGGAGACAAGGCAATCCGTGTGGTTGACCGGGTAGAAGCCTGGGGGAGCACAGGGCTGAGAGGGGGCCGCAGGGCCAGGCGGGGGCGGGGACACGGCGCCCACCTATGCGGAGGTCGCTGGGCTGCTCAGGGGCCACCTCTCGGAAGCTGAAGGGGGACACGTCACTCCACATGCGGAAGGCGGTGGCCAGGCCCCGCCGGGTCTCACTGGGGCTCAGCAGGTTCCGTGGGAAGGAGAGGATCCTGGGATGGGGGTTAAGGTCAGGGGTGGCGGCCAGGCTGGGGCATGCTCCCCGCCCCCACCATCCTGGGCCACGGTCACACCTGTAGGTGAGGTTGAAGTGGTCCCAGCGCAGCCTAGCTGGGGTCAGCGTGTAGCGGCGTCTGCGGGGCGCCTGGAGGAGCAGAGGACCGGGTCCTGGGGTGGCGAAGACCCCGGCGGGGTAGGGTGCGGCGATGTCTCCCTTCAAGGAAAGTGAGTGCTCGTGGGGACGCAGTAGGGATCATCCCCAGTTCTGAAAACACTCGGAAAAAGAACTAAAGAAAACAGGGCGGGTGCGTGGTTCAGGGAGCGTTGAAATTCCCTCGGTCTTTCTGCGTTTTCAGGTTTTCTACCCCAGTTTGCTGCTTTTACAGCCAGGAAGAAAAAGGTTACTAAGCACAGGCCAGGTCAGAGTGGGCGGAGCTGGAGGCCTGATGCCGGCTTCCTCCTCCCCCTGCCCCCCCCGCCGACACGCAGGCTCTTGGACCCCCCGGGCGCCCTCCCCTCTGCCCGTCCCCACCCGCTCTCACCTGCGCCGCACTGGCCCCCAGCCGGGCCGCCGGGGCCCCGAGCCGGGCCAGCAGCAGGAGCACCGGCAGCAGGCACAGGGCGCCCAGCACAGCTTCCAGCCGGCGAGCCTGGGCTCGGGCCCCCGACGCCGCCGAGGACATGCAGGCCCCGAGGCCCATGGCGCCTGCGGACTCGCTGTCGGGGCCTAGCGCCCAGTGGGGCTGCGCGGGGAGGCGCTGTGAGCGGCTCGGGTTACAGGGGTGGGTGCAGGGGGAGGCGCGTGCCCCTGAAGGGAACCAGCCGGCCGTCCGTCCCCGCTGTCAGGACAGCCCGGCCGCCAGCCTGGGGTGCGGAGCCGGGGCCTGCGGGTCGGTGGCAGCAGCATGGGCAGGGCCTGCTGGGCGGGGTCACTTGGGGAGGGGGGGCGAGGAGGGCCCGGCAGCGACAGGAGGGATAGATGCCGGGGGCTCAGGCTGAGGGAAGGGTAGTCAGTTGGGGTCCTGAGACCAGCTCTTCTCCTGGCTGCAATTCCTCCAGCCCCTGGAGGCTGAATGAGACCTGGGAGCGGAGCCTCCATTCTAGCCAACTCAGGACCTGTCCCCTGCCCGCGCGGCTGCCTGACCGGGTGCCCCAGAAAGGGGTGGGGATGAGGAGAGTGAGTACTGGGTGCTGGGAGGGGGCGGGGTGAGAGGCAGGGGAGGGGGCAGGCGGCATGGGGACAGCACCAGGCTCTGGGAGCTGGAGGGAAAAGACCCCATGAGGGCTAGAAGGGAAGTGAATGAGGTGCGGAACCCTGGGCTGGGGCCAAGGTCTGGAATGGGCCTGGGTGGGGAGGCAGGGGAGCAGTGTCCTGAGGCCGGAAGCCTCGACGGGCCGGCCTGCAGGCTGGAGGAGCTGAGGCAGGCGGGATGGTGGCGAGGGCTCCTCGGGCTGGGGGACCTGGGCTCCAGGAGGCCCGAGAGAGTGAGAGCAGGCGCGGACTGGTGGGGGAGGGAGCAGAGGGAGAGGCAGAAGGCCAGGCCCGGCCGGGGGGCTTGGCGCTCGGCTCTCCATCCAGGCCTTGCGCCCAGAGTGACGGCAGCACATCAGGCCAGCGGGGTCAGTGCCAAGTTGCTGGCTGACAGCCGGGAGGCTCGGGGGCGGGGGAGGGGGGGCATTTCGGGTGGTTCTTGGAAAGCGCCCTGCCCGGCTGCTGAGCCCAGCTGAGAGCTGCGCCCCGTTCTTCATGGCTAAATATTTGCCCCAACAAACTGCTTTCCGCCCTGTGTCCGCCCTCTCCCCAGCGCGCTGTTCCCGTCTCCCACGCTCAACGGTGCTAAGACCCTATGGGGCCCCAGGCCCGAAAGAAACACCTCCCCCAACTCCCTGCTTAGCAGACACCCGACGGGCCACAGACAGCAGTCAGAGGCGACTACACAGCCCGCCCCGGGGAAAAGAGAAAGGCGCCGTGAGGGCGACGCAGCAGGGGGTCGGAGGAAGACCACCAGGGGGGCAGACACCGGGATTCTGGCCGCCCCAGCGCTTCTGGCGGACAGCACGCTCCCAGGCCCCATCCTTCCCCGGACCCAGGCCAGGACCGTGGGAGGTGGCCTGCGCCTCGGCCCGGAGGACGACTCGGGCTCAGCGGACGAGGTCTGGGCAGGGGTCTGGAAGCGTCAGCGCTAGAATGAGCAGGACGCGTGGGGCCCGGGCCAAAGCGCAGAGCCTGGAGCTGGGGCAGCGGCGGAAGAGGGGCGGGTCAGGACAGCCCGGGTGGGGGCAGCGGCGCGGCGGGGCGGGACCCGGGTGCGGACCCGCCCGGCCCCCGCCCCAGGCAGGCACCAGGCGGAGAAGTCCGAGAATCTTTTTATAAAACACGGGGTGGGGGCTTGCGAAGGCGACGGCGGGACGTGGCTCCGGAACGTGGCGGGGCGCGGCCGGGACGCGGGGCGGGCGATGGAGGGGGGGGCGCGGGCTACACGAAGATCTGGATGCGGTCGCGGATGGGCTGGCGGCAAATGGGGCAGGCGCTGAGCGCGGCGCCGCAGGGCGCGCACGCGCCGTGGCCGCACTGGAACACGAGGCGGATGTGGCTGTCGATGCAGATGGGGCAGGTGATGCGCTCCTCCATCTGCCGGTAGCGGCTCTGCAGCTCCTCCACCAGCTGCCGCGGCGGGCCGGGCGCCGGGGTCGCGCTGGCCACCTCCGTGCCGTCTGCGGGCCAGGATCCGGGGCAGGGGTGAGGGGAGGCGGGGCCGCGAGCTGCCGGCGCGCGGTGCGGGCCGCGGGTGGAGGCGTGGCCGCGCCCGTGGGAGCGGGCCGTGCGCGCAGACGCGGGTCTGGGCGAGCCACCCACCTGGACGCAGCTTCTTGCCGATGACCACCTGGCACCTGATGCACTTCTTCATCCTGCGTGCACATTCTGCGGCGGGGGGAGGGGAGCGCGGTTGGGCGGGCTCGCGCACACCCCCCGCCCCCGACACACACACACCCCCGCACTCAGCCTCGCGCGCACACACACCCGCACTCACCTCGTGCACGCACACACACCCGCACTCACCCTCGCGCGCACACACACCCCCGCACTTACCCTCGCGCGCACACCCCCGCACTCACCTCGTGCACGCACACACACACCCGCACTCACCCTCGCGCGCACACACACCCGCACTCACCTCGTGCACGCACACACCCGCACTCACCCTCGTGCGCACACACACACCCCTGCATTCACCCTCGTGCGCACGCACACACCCGCACTCACCCTCGTGCGCACACACACCCGCACTCACCTTCGCGCGTGCACACACACCTGCACTCACCCGACACACACCCGCACTCACCCTTGGGCGCGCACACACCCGCACTCACCCTTGCGCACGCACACACACCCCCACACTCACCCTCGCGTGCACACACACCGGCACTCACCCTTGGGCACGCACACACAGCCGCACTCACCCTTGCGCACGCACACACACCTGTACTCACCCTCGCGTGCACACACACCCGCACTCACCCTCGCGCGCGCACACACCCGCACTCACCCTCGCGCGCACACACACCCGCACTCACCCTCGCACACCGTGCGGTGCTGGCACGGCGAGAACAGCACCAGCAGCGCTAGCTCCGAGCACACCAGGCACTCGGCGGCCTCGGGCCCCGACGGCGCGGCCACGTGCAGGTTCGTCACGGTGTTGGGGGTGCCGAGCACCAGCCTCGGGCCTGGTGCCGCGCCCCCGCTGCCGCCCGCGTGCCGCTCCCTGCGGTTGGAGGAGGGGGCTTGAAAGGGCCCCGGGGCGCCGGGGACCGCCCCCCACCCCGCCGGGCTCACCGGAAGCGCTGCGCGCAGCCCTGCAGGGCCTTGAGCACGCGGGCCTCGGCGGCCAGGTCCAGGGGGCTCCGGCCGCGGTGGTTGGCGTAGGTCACGTCGGCGCCCTCCAGCGCCAGGAAGCATGCGACCGCCGCGCCCACCGTCAGCTCCCCGCTGCCCGGGAGGCCGGAGGCCTGTAGCTGGGCGGCAGACAGAGGCCGGTGAGGACGCGCACCGGAGCAGGCTCCAGGGCCGACCCGCTGGCCTGCGGGGAAACTCTCCCAGCACCCGGCTGCCCGGGGCCTCGGGTCCCAGACCCTGGCACCCCCTCACCATCTGAGGCCGCCGGAACAGGAGGGAGGTAGGCAGGAAAAGCGCCCCTGCCAGGGAACTCCAGGGCAGGGGCTGAGTTCCCAGACAACCCCCGCCACACTGCGCCCCATCCCCTTTCCCAGGCTGGTCAGGCCGCGCTGCGGTGACTGGGTCGCAGAAAACGCCTCCGGCAAACCACAGCCCCCGAGACTACCCCCCCCCCCAGAAGGCCAGGCTCCCTGGTCAGACACCCACAGTGGAGGCGGACAGGCCCTCAGACCCTGCCTGCTGCCTGCAGCCGGGCACTAGGGCCCACCTCTTCACCCAGATCCACATTTCCTCACCCTGGACAAGAGCTGCAAGGGCCCCGGGTCCCCCCCGGCCCCATCAGCCGCCAGGGGCAGCAGCTGATGACGCTGCAGTGCCACGTGCAAGGCCGTGTCCCCCTCCTCATCCTCGGCGTTGACGCTGCAGCCCGCGTCCACCAGCAGCGGCACCAGCCCCACGTGGGCCTGCCGCACGGCCAGGTGCAGGGGGGACTGCAGCTTCCGGTTGCGGACGTTCACATCACAGCGGCCCTGAGGACAGGGAAAAGGGGCGGGCACGGGCTCAGCCCAGGGACCCCAGATGGGCCCTGACCCCCCCCATGACGCCCCGGGGCTGGTCCAGGGCCCTGTGTCCACACCTCTCGGATGAGAATCTGGGCCACCTCCCGGTGGTTGTTGAGGGCGGCCAGGTGCAAGGCCGTGAAGCCATCCTCCTTCTTGGCATCCACCAGCTGTCGCGCGCGAGCCAGAATCCTCCTAACAGCTCTGTGGGAGCGGAGACACATGCCGGGGGTCCGGAGTGTCCCCACAGTGGCCCAGCAGCACCACGGGAACCTGGCCGCTGGCTCTGTCCCCCCAAACTCACAGTGTGTGGCCCTTGAGGGATGCGTGGTGCAGCAGGGTGAACCCCTGGCTGTTGGTGGCAGTGACATCGATGCCCGGCACCTCCGTGAGGACCTCCACGATGCCACTGGCGCCAGCACCCGCCGAGATGGCACAGTGCAGAGGTGTGTCGGCATGGGCGTCCTGCCGGCGGGAGGGGGGAGGCAGCGGTCACTTGGCAGGAAGATAAATGCCAGTGTATCCTTGACCCCGGGGCCAGAGCCAGGGGACCCAGCACTTACAGGCAGGTTGACATCACAGCCGCGTTCACAGAGGACCCTCACCACCTCCAGGAAGCCCCTCTGCACGGCCACGTGCAGGGCTGCGCTCCGGGTGCTGTTCAGGGCATTGGCCCCGCACCCGGAGCTCAGCAGCAACCGGGCAGCCTCAGGCTGGTTCCTGACGGAAGAGGAAGCAGGAGGGGCCCGTTGCCCACCGGCTGGACCTGCGGGCCGCCCAGCCCCACCGCGGCCCCGCGCGCGCCTCACCCCAGGGCGGCGTAGTGCAGCGCCGTGTTGCCCTCCTCGTCCGGCAGGTCCGCGCCCGCTCGCGCCTGCAGCAGCAGCCGCACCAGCTCGACCTGGCCGAGGTAGGCGGCCACCTGCAGGGCAGTCCTGCCCTGGTTCTTGGTGTCCACCTGCCAGGAGAGCCTGCAGGTCAGTCCCCGGCCCTCTTCCCCTCTCCCTGGGGCTGGCTAAAGGGAGGACGGGCAGGGCGTCAGGAGCTCGCCTGCTCTGGGTGCCTCCTCAGCAGGTCCAGAGCCCCGGCCATACTGCCCAGGGCCACCTCCACCACCAGTCTCCCTGGGTGCTCGAGGTCACTCTTCTGGGCTCGAAGCTTGTCCAGGGCGACACTCAGGGAGCCTGGGTGGGGCAGGGCTCAAGTTGAGTGGTGGCCAGGGGTGGCCCTGCCTCCCGCCGGCCACCCAAGCTGGGCACACGCACTTTTGTTCTCCCTGGCGCGCTCAGCCACATCAAGGTTGGCATCCTCCTCGGGCCGGTAGGCCACCAGGCAGGAGGGGCTGAAGGTCCACAGCTGACCACCGACCGCCACGCGCAGGTTACCGTCTCTGAAAACTTTCACCACCTTCCCGATGCGGCCCAGGGCCTGAGTCGGGAGAGAGTAGGGTCACAGGCAGGCCTCCCAGGGGGCAGGGAAGGGGTTGGGGCTGGGACCCAGGGCACTCACAGGGGCCATGTCATCTGTCCACTCGCCGTGCCCGGCCTGCAGCCGCTTCACTGTGTCAAGGTCGTCGATGACCCGCACCACATCGCCCACCCAGAAGGCATTGTGCTGAGTGACAGAGAGAGGCACGTGAGGGGCACCCCCAGGCAAGTGTGGCTGCCCAGGGCCATGGAGCAGGAGGGCACCCCTCAGCTCCACAGGACAGGCAGACCTGAACTTGACCCCAGCCCCTGCCTCAGAGCTGGATGAGGGTCACACGTGACCAGGGCAGTCCTGGGTGGCCAACCCCGGAGCCACGGGGGTGACAGCCAGACCAGACCAAAGCCAACTCGGGGGTGAAGGGCGAGGCGGGCCTGTCCCTATACACTGATGCATGGCCGAGGCCAGTCGAGACGGGCACAGGGGGTGGGGGTGGGGCCCTGGGACAAGCAGGGGGCAGGGTCAGACTGCCATGGGAGGGCGGGTCAGGAGCCACTCCTCCCCCATCCCCAAACCTTTCCTGACTACATCCCCCACACCTGTGCCTTCCTCTATGCAAGACTTACTCTGCAAACCATGGGACTTATGACACCCCGCCCCACCTCCCCACCCCCTGGGGCCAGGACTCCAGGTCCAGAGCCGATCACTAGGGGTACATGCCTCCACCCAGGGCCCCTATCCGCACAACCCTGCTTCCCAAACAGACTTCACTGTGCCCACCACTGTCCCCATCCTCTTCCTAAAGGGCCTTTCCACTGCCCCCACGTGCTCCCCACACCACACCCACAGGGAGCATTTTACAAGGTCACCTCCCACCTGTAATGCAGCAGTGGCTTCCTGAGGCCAGCAGGGTAAAGGCCGGAGCCTGGGCCGCCAGCCCCCAGCCTCCACCAGCCCCCAGCAGGCGCCTCACCCTCCTCTGTGTCCCTTCACGCCTGGATCCCCTCTGTGGAACTCAGCCCCTCTGGACCCCACAAAGCCCTCCCCTGTTCCCTCAGGGCTGGAGAAAGGCATTCCCAGAGCCGGTCAGGTACGTGGAGGGGGCGCAGAAGCGAACAGACGGGGCTCAGCCCAGCCCCCCATGCACCTTGGTGAGAGCCCCAGGGTGGAAGGTCCAGCGGGTCTCATGGCCGAACTGCACACGCACATCCCCACGGTCCGTGATGCGGTGCACGGTGCCCGTCTGTCCGATAAACTGTGGCGGGTCATGGAGGCTGTGGCTGGGTGGAGCGGGAGGGCTGGGGGTCCAGAGGATGTGGGGAGGGGAGGGGACAGGGGGCTCGGCAGGTGGGGTGGCTCACCTCCGCCATCCTGGGGTTCCACCCGCCGTGGCCTTCCTGCATCTCCCTCAGGATGTCTGTGTCCAGCAGACACTTAACCTTGTCCCCGTGCTGGAAAGGCTGTCCGTCAGCACTCACCCTCCGCTGCAGCTCTGCCGGCTTGCCTGGGGGTGGGCAACGGGCCCCCCTCAGCAGCGTCCCTTCCCTCGGCGGCTTCACCGGCCAGCCCCCACCCGGCGCTGCCCCAGGACCCAGCCAGGGCAGAAGGGCAGCTGGGCACGCAGGTGTGGTGTCCTTGGGGCCAGACCCTACCGAGCCTTGGGAGGTGCTCCTTGTAGTAGAAGCCACCAGCCGCCTCGCCCACACACTTGAGGTCCACCTTGCCCTTGTGGCCCACACGGTACACATTGGTGGTGCCATCGGCCCACGTCACACTGGCCACGCTCCGGCCCGTCTCCACGTCCCAGCCACGGATGTCCACCACTCGGCCTGGCTTCCCTTCCCCTCCTGGGGAGACAAGGGCCCCACCACAGGCTAAGCCCGTGCCGTGAAGCCTAGCCACAGCCAGTGGCAGCCCAGACCCCCACTCACCGTCCTGCGAGCCCCACTCCCAGTCAGGGCCCCGCACCACCTTCGCCCCCTGGAAGATTCCCCTCAACGGGATCCTTGGGAGACCCTGGCGGGGACTCAGCGTGACCCTGCAAGAGAGTGAGTGGGTGCTGGGCCACGTGGGAAGCAGGGTGAGGGTGCAAGCCCTCTGCCCCACCCAGCTCTCGCCCGAGGATGGCCGGCCCAGCCGGTCAGCGGCCTCCACTCTGGGCCCCCTCACAGCATGGCCTCCATATACGGTCCTCCTCCACACCTGCTCCCTCCTAATGAGCCACGTGCCGTGAGGGTTGTCCCCAGAGCTCAGCACACAGCCTGGCCCGGCTGGGGGGGGGGGGGGGGGGGGGGGAGGTCGGCACAAGTAAATGGAAGAATGAAGGAACAGCAGCTTGCCCGGAGGTGCCCAGACAGCTGGTCCCTGCCCCTGCTCTGGCCAGCGGGCAGCTGGGACCAAACGCACACCTCCCCGCTACGCGCGCGGGAAGTGTCCAGGAGACAAGGGTGGCAGCGTCTCGTGGGTGGGGCCTCTGGGTGGCCACCCCGGCCCAGGAGATCCTCCCAGCTTCATTCCCTACCTGCCCGCCCAGCGATGGAGCCCCCTAGGCAGGCCAACAGGGTCTCCCCAGCTGTGCCTCTGGGTTAGTCCCCAGCATGGCTGCCGGGGCGCCCCCAGGGATGCTAGCCGTACACACACTGGACGTCTCAGCGCCCCCAGCGCGGCTGCACTGGGGAGCCGGCCACACCGGCTCCAGGGCTGGTGCCAGGACCCCGTCCGCAGCACCAGCCTCCGCAGACCTGCTCCGGTGGACAGGGCTACCTTCCACGGGGTGGGGGTGGGGCCAACAGCCAGGCCTCCGAGTGACCGTGACCTCGGCCACTCCTCCGGGGCCAAGGCCTGCCCAGGTGTTGTGCGTGCTTGTCGTGAGGCCGGGAGTGCCGCAGGCCAGGACCCAGGGCCGCCAGGGCCCGACACGCCCAGGCCAGTGCGCGGCGCAGGCCGCAGGGGCGGCGGCGGGACTCACGGGCGGGAGTGAGCCGTCTCGTAGCGCTCGAAGGCGTGGGCAAGGTCGTGCTTGTTGTGCATGTAACACTGCGTGCACAGGTCGTAGTCGAAGCAGACGCGGCACTTCCAGCGCATGCCCCGCAAGCCGTGCTTCTTGCAGCAGTCACAGATGATGTTGGGGTGGCGGACGCCTGGGGGCACGGCAGGGTCAGGGAGCGCGGGGCTCTGCCCCCCACCCCCCGGGCCCTGCGGCGGCCGCACGCACCGATCTGGGCGTTGTCATACAGCAGCAGGTCGTGCGCGCCCTGGTAGCCTGCGCGGTAGTTGGTGCGGGTGCCGTGGTCCCACTGCACGACTACCGTGCGGTCAGGGGTCGAGGGGCTACCGTGGCGGCCAAGCTCCACCACCGTGCCCACGCCGCCCTCACCGCCATCCTGCTGGCCCCACTTCCAGTCCACGCCGCGCACCACACGCATGCCCACCTGCACACCTGCCTGGGGGTCTGGGTCCATGGCGGGCAGGACTGCTCCGGGACCTGCAGGCAGACGGCACCCTCAGGCCACATCAAGAAGGCCACACGGGCTCTCGCCAGCTCTGGGAGGGCTGCCGGGGAGACAGGTGAGAACAAGTCTGGGAGCGCTAGGGAGGGAGGGGGAGGAGGGCAAGTGCAAATGCCCTGAGGCAGAGAGAAGCGGGCGAGCGCGTGCACTACAGCCCAGAGGAGGCTCACCTGGCCACTGGCCGGCAGCGGGGCACACGAGCTCAGAGGTGCAAACGGCACCTGTCCTGGGGGAAAGGTGGGCACCTCTGTGGAAAGGCCCCTCCAGCCACTGTGAGATCCTGCCCCGTGGTGAGCACGGGCAGAAGGAGGGAGGCAGTCCCGGTGGAGAGGTCGGCGGACCCCCAGGGAACAAGACCTGGCAAATGCCCACAGAGGGTCCACCTGTGCTGGTAGATCCAGTCCTGGGTGGATGGCACAGTGGCCCCTCAGCACATGTTTGTTCTAAAATTAATGGATTTGGATCGCAGATACCAACGTGAAAGGTAAGACAGTAAAGCTTTCAGAAGAAGACAGACTCTTCGCCACGCAGCCAGTTGGTAAGCTGGGCTGTGCCGAAGTCAGGAACCAGCGTCCACACCACTGAGAGACTGACAAGGCCGCAGGCCGAGAAGACGCCTCTGCCCACAGAGGTCCTATCTCCGCGCCCAGAGAACTCAGACGTATACAGAGCGGGCGCCCCGGGGTGAAGGGGTACAGCCTGGCACGGGTGCCCCCTGCCAGACTCACCAGGCCACTGCACACGAGTGGGACACTACCCTAGGTCAGTGGACAGCGCCTCGAGGTCACTCGAGGCCCGACTTCTGGGGTCTTCTCTGGAGAACTGTGGCCCACCCTCTCCGGGCTGTAGAGAGGGAAGGGCGCCTGCCTCCCCAAGGATGAACTGGGTCATGAGATGTGGTTTACCCACCACACTACACAGCCAGCAGCTGGGAGGCAGAGCTCAACAGATGTTGAAGGCAGGCAGCCACGTGCCCACTATCTGAATTCATTCACAAAAAATTCACAAAGCAAGGAGCCGGCGGCAAGAGCCGCCACAGGGGCTCTGGGACCCAGGAACGTCCTACTTCCTGATCTGGGTGCTTATTACGTGCTGATCACTTACGAGCTGGGACCCGTACTATATGTTTCTTCAATAAAGGTTTTTTCAATTAATGACACAACTGGATTTGAATGACAGTTAAGAGGGAAAATCAACAGGACTTGGAGAGGGCCCAGGGCCTCCCAGCCTGTGAGAGAGCAGTCACCACTCCATTCTGGAGAGGGTCTGCCATGCTGCCAGCAGGGCTCTGAGGCCAGAAAGCAGCTGGCCTGGGGCACTGCCCAAGGCAGGGCTGGGTGTGAGCCTGGCCGTCTCCTCACAGAGCTCCCGGGAGGCTGGAGGGAGACTGAGGCTACTGCCAGCTTCCATCAGGGCCCAGCGGCCCCGTTCAGCCACAGGACACTGGCCAGCAGCACGGGAGGGAAACCACCTGTCACCCCTCCACTCGGCATCCCAGGCTGGGCCCCCTCAGGAAACACTGCCACCCAGCTGAGGCCACAGGCGGGCAGTGAGGAGGGGTGGCGGCCAGGCTCTGCCAGGGACAGGGGCCGAGTCCCACGGGCCATCTGACGCCTCCCCTCTGCCCAGCTCCACTCTGAGACCCGCGTCCAGTACAGGGTGGGCAGGGTAGGGGCACCGTCCATAGGGCTGGGCCTCAGTCCATGCCCAGCCTGGTGTCTGAGCCAACGACCCCCGCAGATTCTCAGGGTAGGACCCACCCAGTCAGCTCCGACTTCTGCAGATTCTCCTCCCTCCAGACAGGCCCCTGTGGTGGCGGCCTCTTCACCCTGCCCAGGCAGGACCTCCGGGGGGCTTCCGCAGAAGCAGGTGGATGTTTTAGAAGGATAAACCTTCCCAACCCATGGACTAACTAGGAGCCTTTCCGCAACGAAACTCCTCATTGCCCGTTCATGCAGAGAGCCTCACCTCTTGGGCCACTCTCCCTGTCTTCCCTTCTGGTCTCTGGCCCCTGCTAAGATGGGGCACCTGGGCCAAGAGCTTCTTATTTCTTCCACAGAGCACAGCCAAGCCCAGGCCTGCCCCAGCAAGAACGCCCCCAAGAACACCTGTGACTCTCCGGTGCCAGCAAGTTCCGGACGAGGGGAGGCATCCTGTGGGCTGCCACCTTGGCGGTGAGGAGGTGCCTCCCCGTCAGCAGCTGCCACAGATGTGTGACTGGTGGCCTGCCCGCGGAGTGGTGGCGTGCCCCTTCCCATACAGGCCCCACCCCCTGCCCTGCCTACCTCAGCCAGACCCTCCTGCGTGCTGGGAACCCCCCAGAACTGCCAGCGATGGACGGGTCACACTGAGCTACTCCTTGCCCTTCCCATGCACTCCAGCCAGTGTGCCTCATCCCAGGCAACCACAAACCCAAACACGTCTGGACAGACAGGCCCAACTGAAGGTCCCTGCCAGCAGGGGTCCCCCACCTGCAGAGCCCAGAAACCGGCTCCACACTGAAGTGAAGGACTCAGAGCAGGAAAGGACCCAACTGCCATGAGCCATTCTGTGGCCAGCCTCTCAGCCTGCCCAGCCAGCCACCACACCTGCCCACCCGCTGGCCTTATGGACCCACTGGCCACATGCTACAGGATCATTTCCAACAGGACACGGGGGGGGGACCCCGAGAAGGAGAGCAAGTTGTGGTCCACGCCTGGCCCTGCCCTATGGCAACGGGCAGAGAATGAAGAGTGGGGTGGAGGGGAGCCTGGAAGGGTCTGTATGAAGCCAGGACTGGGCCTCAGCTGCTGACAGCTCCACGTGGGGCAGCAGAGCAGTCCAGCCCGTGGCGAGAGGCGCTTCTGGCCAGCGCCTGTCGCACTCACACCCGGAGACCCCCACAGCCCTAGAAGCCTCCTTGTCTCCTCCCCTCCAGCACCTGATCCGCACAAGTCTTGAGGTCTGCCCTCTGCTTCAGCGTCTCCTTCCAGCATGATGTCACCTCAGCTCAGGCCCGAGCAGAGCCCCCAGCAACACCCCCCTGCTGGCCCTTCCTACATGCCCACCCAGCTCCTGGGCCTCGGAAGCACCCTCACATGGCATTCTAGCACGGTGCGCCAGGTAGCTTTCCAGGTCTCTCCATCCCTTCTCTGCACCCACCTCTCTGCCTGGTCTTTGTCACTGGTGTCCCTGGGGCCCCGCCCATGCTGAGCATGATCCACGTGACATCAGGTGCCCAGCCCTCCTGGTATTAGGACTCACTACTTTCCTTCAGCAGGTCCCACCGGGGTGTGTGGGGAGGGGGTGGCAAGTGGGGAATGGACCAGGGTCAGGAGTCAGGAGGCAGTGACCAAACCCAGAGAGGCTACAGAGGAAGGGAGCACCCATTTCAGTGGGAATATTCACCCAGAGAGTTCTTTCTTTTTTTCCTTTGCCAGAAAAGCTGTACTCTGACATCTTCCTCAGATGGCCATACCCCTGCCTGGCACCCAAACCCCCCCAGAGGCTGTCACTACAGATGTTTAAAATGACTCTGAAGCAGGGCGCCTGGGTGCCTCAGCTGGTTAAGTGTCTGACTCTTGATTTCAGCTCAGGTCATGGTCTCAGGATCATGAGACTGAGCCTCGTCAGGCTCCACACTCAGGAGGGAGTCTGCTTAAGATTCTCTCTCCCTCTCCCCCTCCCCCTCCCACTGGCGCACGAGCACACTCCTGTGCGCGCTCGCTCTCTCTCTCTCAAAAAAAAAAAAAAGGCTGGGGCGCCTGGGTGGCTCAGTTGGTTAAGCGACTGCCTTCGGCTCAGGTCATGATCCTGGAGTCCCGGGATCGAGTCCCGCATCGGGCTCCCTGCTCGGCAGGGAGTCTGCTTCTCCCTCTGACCCTCCTCCCTCTCATGTGCTCTGTCTCTCATTCTCTCTCTCTCAAATAAATAAATAAAATCTTAAAAAAAAAAAAAAAATTAATTAAAAAAAAAAAAGGCTGAGTCAGTCAGAGCATGAGGACTCAAGAGACAGATGCACACTTAGCAAAACTTAACTTACCTTAGAACACAAACCAGCCTCGAGTCAGCATTCCAGACACTTAGCAGCTACTTCTTGGGTCACAAATTGGACAGCCACCAAGATTTCCTGTTGGAAACTAGCAGCCATGCCGACACAGAACACAGCAAACCACACAGGCAGCCAGCAAGCAAGTCTGGAGAAAATGGTTTTTAAAAGGCAGTTTTACACTTTCAGCATTTACCACCTCAACCAAACAGGCGGACATCTGGGTCTGTTGTGCTGGGTACTAGTTTCTCTCGTCTCAAGGAACTGCCAGCTCTTGGAGGGCAGAATGATTTCCAAAACATACACTAGGACAGTGTAGAAATAAGAGGTTTTCCCTATTTGTGAATACTTTATTGGAAAAACTTGCAAAAGCCATAAAGATTAAATCCCATTTAGCTAGGAAGTTGGCAAATCGCCTTTATTCAGAAGAGCGCAGTTACGTGACGCTGACGGGACACACGACAGGCGGCTGCCGCCCCTCTCCCTGTGCTCCAGCCGTGCCTGATGATGCTGTTTGAATCCACACCTGTGGGGCACAATCCACTGGCAAAACTTGGTGAATCACGGGCTCCTGTCATGTAGCAGGTCTGGCTAAGACAAAGGTGGACATCCTGGGTGCTGGGGAGTCTGGCCCATTAGGGCCTGGGGGGAAGCCCTGAGACAGTGCGCCCAGGAAACCCAGCTTGGCCCAGCACGAAGACACCTGCTGGCGGAAGGCCCAAAGGAAGTACAGGGCTGTCATCACCTGAATCTTGGCCCGAGATGGAAGCCTTCAGGCACCCTGCAGACTGGGGGGTCACGCCCCAACCACTGCACAGGGCCACTCCACGCGGGAGCAAGGCATTCACATACTTGTTGCATCTGCAGCAACAGGCCAGGAGGGGACCTGCCAGGAAGGACTGGGTTTGCCAAGGCTTCCATTCGGCCTGCCTCATCCCCAGCCCCGCAGGTGCCCACTAGGAAGAAGCTTGTTCAGCACCTCTCCTTATTTCTTCAATCGGTTCTGAACGCACAGGACTGGCAGGCAGAATTATCTATCACACACACACACATACACACACACACTCAAAAACAACCAAAACTCCTCTGACATGGCATCAAACAGAATCCACAGGATGAAACAGTCAAATCCAAACTATCACACCACAAGCCTGTCAAGAGCTCACCTGTCTGGCCATCCAGTCGCCCCCGCCCCCCGCCCCGCCCGCCTTGAGCCTGCTGGGCTGCAGCCCTGACGCCTGGAGACTTGGGGACTGGCCTCTAGCCTTGCTGAGCTTCAGCGCAAGCCCTGAGCCATCCAACCCTGTGGCGCCTGGGAGATGCCAAGACGCACAGTTAGCACCTCCGACGGGACGCGGCGGGCGGACGAAGCCGGCCCGTCTGCTCCTGGGCTGCCCGCGGTCTACATGCCCATTCCCGTGCCGACACCGCGAGACCCAGCGCTGCCCCGGGGGCCTGCCTCCCGCCTTGCAGGGCTCCCCGGGCTCTGGCGGCCTCGCTCCTGCTGCAGCAGTCAGTCTGGTGCGCGCAGGAGCCGCAGCGCCCGAACACGACCTGCCGCCGGGAGTGGAGCCGGAGGGCTGGCGGCCCGGGCGCTGCAGACGTCAGGGCCCGGCGCTGCGCCCCGGCCGAGGCTCCGCGGGGACAGCGGGGGCGGGTCGGGCCGGACTAGGCAGGGCGGGCGCGCAGCCCCAAGCGTGACCCCGCCCCACCCGCCCGGGTCCGCCCCGCCTCCTACCATCCCATCCCCCTTCCTCGGGAAGCCGCCCAGGGCCCCGGTCGCGGCCAGACCCTAGTGCCCCCGTCGACCCCTCCACTTGCCCGTAAGTTTGCGTCCCGCCCGCTCGGCCTGGAGGCTCCGGGGGCCGAGAAGCGCCGAGTCTATCTGCCAGTGGCCTGCCGAACGACCTCGGTGTGTGACAGCCTGCCCGCAGCCCCTCTGCTGCTCAGCTCCCGCCAGCCAGGCCGCCCTGCCGCGCCGAGACCACCGGCTGAGGCAGCCGAGGACCCCGGGCTCGGGACTCCTGGGGCCGCCGCGGGGCCTGCCGGGAGTTGTAGTCTGCAGCCCGCTGGCGCCGGAGCCCGGGGTCGGGTCCGAACCACAACTCCCAGGAGGACCCGCGGCGGCGGTGACGCACGCGGCCGCAGAAGGCGGGGCGTGAGGGAGGGAGTCCCGGCCCGTGCCCCGACAGTGACGGAGAAGCCTCCTGCTCTGCTCCTGGGAAGGGCCCAGGCTCGCCTCTGCGCTAGACGCGGACGGAGGGCGCGTTTACATCGGACAGAGTGTAGTACACGTCGTCAAAAGGCGGCGGCGACCTCGGCGGACCTGTCAACACGCTGGGGGCGGGGAGCCGAGCAGCGTGCGCCTGGACTGGAAGGAGCCGGGCTCCTTGGCCGGTTGGGCGCCGAGACTCTGGCACCCCGGAGGCCACCGAGGACCGGGCTCGTGCGGACTGGGCAAAGCGGGCCACGCCGCCGGTGCGCGGAACTTACAGCCACGCCCCCTCGCGGGAGGGGGCGTGACCCTCGCCGGAAGTGCGTCACCCTCGCGTCGGCCCTACGTGGCGCGGTTCTGAGAGGCTCGGCTCGGAGACGCCGCCCGTTGCCGTGGAGACGGAGGCTGCGGCGGGCCGAGGCGGGCCTCCGCCGCTCAGAGCTGAGGCGTCCTCGCCACGGACTCCTTTGACTGGATTTATCTTAAAATCAGAGTGACGCCAGTATGTGGCTTTGAGTCTCGCAGTGAAGAGCAGCGGTCCCCTGCCGTTCTCCCCCGCGGCAGATCCTGTCGGAAACCTCCAGGTCTACACCGGAGGCGCCGACGTGGTGGCCCTGCCGCGGCCCCAGGAGGCCCGAGCTCGGGGTCGGGGCTTCCCGCGGACCCGGCCCGGCCGCGCTGCCCCCCGAGCTCCCCGCCTGGCCGCGGCTTTTTGTCCTGCGCGCAGACGCACCTCGTGTTTCCTCATGCCTGCTCTGTGCTCACCGCAGCGGCTTTGTCCGGGCGCCCCGACGTGTCTGCCCGACGCCCGTCGGCCACGCTGGCTCTTCAACCCCCGAGCCCCCGTGCGGCTCGTGCGCCCGCGGTCGTTCCCGGAGCCCGCGCCGTCTCCGTGTCGGTCTGCGCTCCCGCGTTGCTCACGTCAGCCCTCGAGTGCATTCCGGAGAGGGTACGTGTCCGAAGTGGGTTTATTCCGTGCTCGTCTCGGATCCAGAGTCTGGCAGAGAATAGGACTCCAGCCTGGAAACGCCTGACCTTTAGCACGTCTCAAGGCGCACCTTTTGCTTCCAGCCTCCAGGGATGCTGTTGAAAGTCGAAGTTCTGACTCCTGGCCTTCGGCTTCTGACCTGCTCGCTCTCTGAGAGCTTTAGGGTCTTCCCCGTGCTTGGTGCTCTGAAAAGTCTCGGAGGCCCGTCTTCATGGGAGCCTCACTCCTTGTTCTGTGCACACAGTTCTCTTCACCCTGGGGGCTCTTGTCCTTCCTTCGGTTTGGGAACTTAAAAAAATCCCCTTCTATTTTCCTGTGTTTGCTCTCTCTCTCTCTCTCTTTTGAGGTTTATTTATTTGAGAGAGAGAACACGTAGAGGGAGGAGGAGAGAGAAACCCAAGCCGACTGCACGCCCCAAACAGAGCCCGACATGGGGCTGCACTCGAGGCTCGATCTCATGACCCTGAGATCAGGAACCAGACACTGAAAGGGCTGCGTCACCCAGGCAGTGGGTGGGTTTGCTCTTGATGGGATTCCTGTTTCTCAGGTTCTCGTTGGACTTCTTGGACTAATCCTGTAACTTTATTCTCTAACCTAGTGTTTTTTCTGGTAGATATCTTCAAATCTACCACCCATCCCTTCTGTTGATCAGTTAACCTCTATGATTTTGTGACTTATAACAAGAAATGTGCACTTGGTTTTCATCCCGTTTCTAGCACAGAGCTCCTAAAACCTTTGAATTTCCTAAGTGAAGAGAGTCCTAAAGGTGTGTTTTGATACTCATGAAAAGGCTCTTTCAGCCACATATGAGTTTAATAAAGTTGATAAAGTGATTTTCGGAAAGTCTTTGTTAACCTTAAAAATAAAAGTTATTTTACCCACAAAAATGGGTTTACTTGGGAATAACAGAGAATTACAATTCGGGACCTGCGAGCTATAGCAAAACTGCAGGCAAGTCCAGAGAACAAAGGAGAGGATCGTTATATTATGGAACAGGGAGAGGTTGGGAGGGTTGTTTTGGTTTTGTTTTTAAAGATTTTATTTATTTGAGAGAGCACAAGCGGGGAGAGAGGGAGAGGGAGAAGCTGACACCCTGCTGAGCAGAGAGCCCAATGCGGGGCTCAATCCCGGCCTCAATCCCAGGACCCTGAGATCATGACCTGAGCCTAAGACAGACACTTAACCCACTGAACCACCCAGGCGCCCCGGGAGGGTTGTTTTGAATGAAAGCCCACTGGAGAGAAGTGGGAGGTCAGGGTGATGATGGTTTCTTACTGGCTGAGCTGCAGGGGCAGTGGATTTCTTGTAGGAGATGCAATGCACATCTTTTCCTGTTGGGGCCTGTAATTGATGGTTCTTTCCTATTGATGATTCTTCCCTTGGGGAGACACTTCTTCCTGTGATTGAGATTGAGGGGTACAGCTCCTTCCAGCCTCCCCTTCTAGCATCAGCAGTCCACTTTAGTGAGGTTTCCCTTTAAAAATTTTCATGCTCCTAGGGTTTGGGAGGGGGGGAGACCATCCATGTGATTAAAGGCTTGGAACTCAGTCTCACCCCTGACCTCCGGGTATGGGAGAGGGGCCGGGGATTGAGTGCATTCTCCAATGGCCAACGACTTAACCAATCATGCCCCTGTTATGAAGTCTCCAAACAAACCCCAAAGGACGGGGTCTGGAGAGCTTCTGGTTGGTGGACAGACACGTGGCGGTGTGCCTGGACAGGGCATGGAAGCTCCGTATCCTCCCCCCATCCCTGACCTCATGCAGCTCTTCTGTCGGGTTCCTGAATTACAGCCTTTTATCATAAGCTAGTAATCTATTAAGTAGAATGTTTCTCTGAGTTCTGTGAGCCACTTTAGCAAATGAATCGAACCCAAGGAGGAAGTCGTAGGAACCTTTAATTTATAGCCAGTCAGTCAGAAACACAGGTGACCACCTGGACTTTGGACTGGCATCTAAAGTGAGTGTGGGGGGGTCAGTCTTGTGGGCCTGACCCGTTAGCCTGTGAGATCTGATGCTATCTCCACATAAATCATGTTAAGATTGAGTTAAATTGGAGCTTGTTCGTGAGGAAGTGGCAGGATTGTAGGGTCAGAGAAGCACTGCAGGAAACGTGGTGACAGCGTGTTCCGGAACCGTAAGGGGAGGGCGTAAGTGACCCTGCTGCTCCGCTCCGAGCTGTGGTCTGAATCAACCTAAATTTTACACAGAAGGCCAACCTCTGAGATAGAAAATTAAATAAATTTAGACATTAGACTATGGGGTCAAGGTGGTCAGCCCTGGCAGCAATGGCCCTCGAACCAACCACAACGGATGCAGTTACTCCAGTACCAATAAGCATCCGAATTGACTGGCGTGCACTGGCTCAAGCATGGATTGACCGAAGAGAAGCTTCATGACAGCAAACCACTGTGGTTGAGCAACCACTGGGAATGATGCCAAATTGACAAGATATGTCCACAATGGGATTTGGTCCAAACAGTCATGGGAATTTTTAAGGGGATTCAAAGTTTAACAGAATGTGGCAACCAGAAAGGGGAACGCATCTGCACCCCCATGCTATCCCATCACCACCCCCCACCGCGCAGTTCAGCCGTGGGCACCATCCACACCAGGCCCAAAGGACATGGCTCCTCCTTCTGGGGACAGCAGCAGTCAAGACAGTGGGGAATTTGCCCCCGACAACAGGCATCTATTTAACTAAAGCAATCACAGCTTTGGTGGACCACCCAGTTAATTTTGCAATGGGACCAGTGTATCAGTTTGACTATCAGCCTGGGGCTGCTTCTGGTCCCCTGCAAGGTGACTTTTATCCTTATCTGCGGTCAGAACCTCTAGGACTTCTGGCACCTCCCCAGATTCGGAGACAGAGGCCACCCTCATCGGGGACCAGCAGCGTTCACCTATGGCCTCCCTGTGAAGCAGGAGCCTCCACAGACTGCTGCAGCAAAACACAGGACTCTTCCAGCTTGGACTCAAGAAGGTTGGGAACATGAGGGTGGCTAAGTCGGTTGAGCATCCAACTCTTGATTTTGGCTCAGGTCACGACCTCAGGGTCGTGAGATCGAGCCCCATGTTGGGCTCTGCCCTGGGCATGGAGTCTGCTTGGGAGTCTCTCTCTCCCTCTCCCCCTCCTGCCTGTGCACGCACGCTCTCTCAAATACATAAATCTTTACTACCGGATGTCACAGATGAAGACATTTGTCACATAGCCAAAGATGCACCCTGAAAGCAACAAACGCCCCTGCAAAGGGGACACAGCCCTGCGTGCTGGCTTCCCTCCCTGGAAGGACCAGGGACGGTGCTTCTGGGCCCGGAGACTGTGAAGAGGAGGGCATAGCAGGTGCTGGATCCGGCAAAAACAGGAAGCTCTCTGGGGACAGAAGAGCAGCAGCTGTTACATAACAAACAAGGGGAAGAAGAAAAGTCACAGACAGGGTTACCAAAGAGGTGGACGAATATGTCCATAAAGAGCAAAATAGCTTGTCACCACTAGAAACGAGAAGCTGACGGTGGTTAAAGAAAAGAGCTCCCAGTGAAACAACATTTTTAGAGGAAAGAAAAAAAAGCATAAGAGAAACCAGGAAGGAGCAGATCGTGTCTCCAGCTCTTCTCGCCGTTCTAGAAGGGTGACTCTCCAGGTAGGGGTCACACTTCCAGATCTTCTTTTAAAAGAAAAAGATGGAACGCCTGGGTGGCTCAGTTGGCTAAGTGTCTGCCTTCAGCTCAGGTCATGATCCCAGGGTCTCGGGATCGAGTCCCACATCAGGCTTCTTGCTCAGCGAGGAGCCTGCTTTTCCCTCTGCCTGCCGCTCCCCCTGCTTGTGCTTTCTCTCTTTCTCTCTAATAAATAAATAAAATCTTAGAAAAAAGAAAAAGAGACCTAGTAGGAGTCGCTCTCCGACATTAAAGCGACACGTAGTAGGAGTACCAGTTACTCCCTCAGAATTACAATCTCGCGCAGTAGGAGTAACGACGGGGAAAGGCAGACATCGCGAACCTTCCCGGGAGAGGCGAAGAAGGAGCTCAAGGGATAGATGAATCCAGGGGTCCAGTGGCAGTAGGAGCCGATGTGGGTGTAAAATTGATGATCAGCGTGGACACTGGGAGCAGCCGTAGCGTGAAGACCAGCCACCTTCCCTTGTCATGAGCACTGAAGGATGTGGTGAGCGTGCCATGACATTTAAAACAACCCATGAGGGGGCGCCTGGGTGGCACAGTTGATTAAGCAACCAACTCTTGATTTCAGCTCAGGTCATGATCTTGGGGTCTTGAGGTCAAGCCCCATGTCAGGCTCCCCACTCAATGGGGAGTCGGCTTCTCTCTCTCTGCCCCTCCCCCTCTCTTTCTCTCTCTCAAATAAATAAATCTTAAAAAAAAAGAAAAGAAATAAAACATTCCATGAGGTTCAAGGGCTTGTCTCCATACAGAAGTACATTGTGGCTGTGTATGTGAAACCATAATCTTTTTTCATTAAGTTTTTTTTTTAAGATTTTATTTATTTGAGAGAGAGAGCACTCAAGAGAGCACAAGCAGGGGGAGGGGCAGAGGGAGAGGGAGAAGCAGACTCCCCGCTGAACGTGGGGCTCAATCCCAGGACCCTGGGATCATGACCTGGGCCGAAGGCAGACTCTTAACCAACTGAGCCACCCAGGTGCCCCTCTTAGTTCATTTCTGCTAATTTTTTTTTCTTTTTTAGTTAAATTGTAAAGCACCAGTGAGTATCCACTGCAAGTCGCAGAGCTGCTTGGCCATGCTGGAAATAACACATCGGAAACTCTCACGTATTTTATCTTTCTGAGTGCTTGTTTATTTTTTCTGATTCTTTTTCACAGATAATGTTCTTTCATAAGTGCACTTTTTCTCATTTGTGGAGAAATTAGAATTACTTATATAATTAATTATATATCTATATAGTAATTCATGATAGAGTTTTCAAGCCTGTTTTCTCTGCTTCCTGCACGGACTCTTCCATCCAGTCTCCTTTCCTCTATGTGCTTTGGTCTCTCCGCTCCGGGTTGAAGGCTTTCCTCAGATGTCTGATGAGCCTTCTTTCTCTGTTCAAATTTAAGAGACACTGCAGTGGGTAGGCTCAGGCTCAAGCAAGCATGTCAGAAAACCTCCAAACAGAAGTGGTTTAAAGAAGACGGAGGGGGCACCTGGGTGGCTCAGTTGGCTGGGCATTTGCCTTCAGCTCAGGTCGTGATCCCAGGGTCCTGGGATCAAGTCCCGTGTCAGGCTCCTTGCTCCGCGGGGATCCTGCTTCTCCCTCTCACCCCTGCTCGTGCTGTCTCTCTCCCTCCCTCTCTCTCTCTCAAATAAAGAAAATCTTTTTTAAAAATAAATAAACAAGACAGAGGATGGTTGCTCTCTTTAGTGGAGGTGGCCCGGGGCTGGTGTCAAAGGTCCCTGGTCCCCAGGGACCCCGTCTTATTCTCCTTTGCTGCTCTCCTGTCCTCGTGGGCCGCGATGGCTGCCCAAGCTGCGGCTCTCCTGCTGGGGAGCCAGCTGGTGGGAAGGAAGGTGACCTCTAGTAGCTGGCGTCCAGTAGCCAGAACTTGGCCCAGCCAGCTACTAGGAAGGCGGGGATGTGTAGTTTTTATGGAGATATGTATCTGGGTAAGCTGGTGCTGGAATTACTGAGGAACAAGGGAAGAATGGATATTGGAAACAGCTGGTAGTCTCTGCCCTGAGAAGCTGGCTGGATGCTCTGCACGCCTGAGCAGCATTCACCATCCCCTAGCTCCTCCAGAGCCCTCCTGGGCGAGCTGATGAATCAATCCTCCACTGCCTGTAGCTGAATATCGTCTCTGCTGCTTCTGAGACTGTTTGATTTCTGCCCTTGGAGTGCGTGCCCGACAGGCTTCCTGCTGGAAGCAGAATGGGGGGAAGAAGCTTGGATATTATGCCCCCCTGGGTGCGGATTTCCACCTAATCTCCCTCTTTTCAACACTTTCCCTCCATGATTCTCTCAAGTTAAATCATCAACATCATTATTTTCTGTGCTCACCGCATAGTGGTCACTGTTATAACTGCCTTACGTGTGTTTTCACACATAATTCTTACTCAGCCCAGCGAGCTGGGCAGTAGCGCCCGTCCTGTTTTGCAGATGCCACGGAGGCTGAGCAGCCTGCCCAGGGTCATGCTCCAGGGTGGTGGTGCTGATGGAAATGTAAAATGGTGCAGCTACTTTGGAAAATAACCTGGCGGATTGTTGTATTAATCATACACATTTCCTCTGCCCCATAAATTCCACTGCACCCAAGTATTTACGTAAGATAATGGAAAGCGTAGCCACACAAACACTTGCAGTGGATGTTTGTAGCAGCTTATTCATAATTGCTAAACCCTGCCCATGCCCACCAACAGGGGACCGTGTGAACAAATTGTGGAGTGGACGCTGCTCAGCAGCAATGGGAGGAGATGACCTCCAGAAACGTGCGCCATGGAAAAATCTCAGACCCACTGTGCTGAGGGAAAGATACAGACACAAGGGAGAATGCATGTCCTTTTGTGGGACAGCCTGGAACAGCAAGGCTTTAGTGACTGGAGGCACAACAGCCATGAGGAGGTGGAGCACTAAGGGGCTCAAGGTGACTTTGCAGGAGCTGGAAATGTTTGTGTTGGGGTCAGGGAGTGGCTGCATACGTGTCCACCTTTGTCAAAATTCATTAAACCTTAAAAATGGATGCATTTTTTAAACATTTATTTTTAGAGAGAGAGAGCGCACGCACACATGTTAGGGGGGGTGGAAGGGGGAGGGGCAGAGGAAGAGAATCTTCAGATTCACGCAGACTCCCAGCTGAGCGCAGAGCCCTACGAGGGGCTCCATCTCATGAACCTACGATCATGACCTGAGCTGAAATCAAGAGTGCCATGCTCGGGGCGCCTGGGTGGCTCAGTCATTAAGCGTCTGCCTTCGGCTCAAGTCATGATCTCAGGGTCCTGAGATCGAGCCCCTTGTCGGGCTCCCTGCTCCGCGGAAGCCTGCTTCTCCCTCTCCCACTTCCCCTGCTTGTGTTCCCTCTCTCGCTGTGTCTCTCTCTGTCAAATAAATAAATAAAATCTTTAAAAAAAAAAAAAAAGAGTGCCATGCTCAATCAACTTGAGCCACCCAGGCGCCCCTTATTTTAAATAACTTGTACCTCAATAAAATGTATTTTTTCTTTTTGTTTAAAGATTTGTTTATTTTAGCGAGAGAGAGAGTGAGAGAGAGCAAGTATGAGCGGGGGGCAGGGGCAGAGGCAGAGGGAGGAGAAGGAAAGAGAATCTCAAGCTGACTCCTTGCTGACCGTGGGGCTCGATGCAGGACTGAATCTCACAACCCTGATCATGTCCTTAGCCGAAATCAAGAGTCAGATTCCCACCAACTGAGCCACCCAGGCGCCCCAATAAAATGTATGTTAAAAAAAGACAGTTAAAATAGAACGAGAGGGGCGCCTGGGTGGCTCAGTCGTTAAGCGTCTGCCTTCGGCTCAGGTCATGATCCCAGTGTCCTGGGATCGAGCCCCGCATCAGGCTCCCTGCTCCGCGGGAAGCCTGCTTCTCCCTCTCCCACTCCCCCTGCTTGTGTTCCCTCTCTCTCGCTGTGCCTCTCTGTCAAATAAATAAAATCTTTAAAAAAATAAAAATAAAAAAAATAATAATAATAAAATAGAACGAGAGTGTATCATGCTAAGCAAAATAAGTCAGTCCCAGAAAAACAAATATGAATTCACACATATGTGGAATTTAAGAAAACAGATGAACACAGGGGAAAGGAGGGAAAAATAAGAAACAGGGAGACAGGGGCGCCTGGGTGGCTCAGTTGGTTAAGCAACTGCCTTCGGCTCAGGTCATGATCCTGGAGTCCCGGGATCGAGTCCCACATCGGGCTCCCTGCTCGGCGGAGAGTCTGCTTCTCCCTCTGACCCTCCTCCCTCTCATGCTCTCTGTCTCTCATTCTCTCTCTCGCAAATAAATAAAATCTTTAAAAAAAAAAAAAAAGAAACAGGGAGACAAACCATAAGAGACTCTTAACTATAGAGAACAAACAAAGTTGTTGGAGGCGGGGGGATGGGGTAACTGGGTGATGTACTTGTTGGGATGAACACTGGGTGTTGTATATAAGTGATGAATCACTAAATTCTACTCCTGAAACCTATACTACACTATATGTTAACTAACTTGAATTTAAGTTAAAAAAAAAAAAAAAAGATAGTTAAAGGCCATATATTAAAAAGCAAGAATACCCAGAACATTTTCAACAAACAAAATGAAGGGGCATGAGCCCTACCAGATGGTAAAGCATATTCAGATCCAAATAATTAAAACAGTGCGCAACAGAGCAGAAGCCAGAAACACTGCATGGAGTTCCTGTAGGGTTGGGGGTGGGCCGCCCCATCATAAACCCCCAGGGCAAAGGAGGACCACTTAATCAATGAAGCTGATTCCGGAGCTTGGGCTTTTTTTTTTTTTTTTTTTTTTAAGATTTTATTTACTTATTTGACAGAGAGAGCACAAGTAGGCAGAGCGGCAGAGGGAGAGAGAGAGAAGCAGGCTCCCCGCCGAGCAGGGAGCCCGACCCCAGGACCCTGGGATCATGACCTGAGCCGAAGGCAGACGCTCAACCGACTGAGCCACCCAGGCGCCCCTGGAGCTTGGGCTTTGTACCAGAACAAACCCCAAGTCTATCAAAATCAGACCTGGAATAAATAAATAAAATTATGACAGCATGGGGGAAACTATGATTTTTTTTTCCCCTGAAGATTTTATTTTTAAGTAATCTCTACACCCAAGGTGGGGCTTCAACTCAGGACCCCGAGACCAAGCCCCACACTCCACCAACGGAGCTAGCCAAGCGCCCCAGAGAATCCTTTTTTAACATCCACTTGGAAGGCTTTTCTAAACGTGACCCCAAATCCACAAGTGATAGAGAAAGGGTGTTACATTTTCCCATGTGAAAATAAAGCATTTTTGCCTGGCAGAACCGTTAGGAGCAAACCCAAAAGACCGCAAACCCGAGAGGTTTTTGCAACTTACGGATAAAACGCTGGGGCGGGGCGCCTGGGGGCTCGGTCGTTGGGCGTCTGCCTTCGGCTCAGGTCATGGTCCCGGGGTCCTGGGATCGAGCCCCGCCTCGGGCTCCCTGCTCCGCGGGAAGCCTGCTTCTCCCTCTCCCACTCCCCCTGCTTGTGTTCCCTCTCTCGCTGTGTCTCTGTCAAATAAATAAATAAAATCTTAAAAAAAAAAACAAAAAACGCTGGGGCAACACGAATTATTGGTAAGGGAAAGGAAACGGGCCAAGGACACAAAAAGGACAGGGAAAAAAAAGTGTTTTTTTTTTCTTAAAGTGAAAGTTCGTGTAGTTTTTTAAAGGCAAGAACCCCTCCAAGACACTTCCTGAAGGGGAGAGGCCCGTGCGCGCCCCGGCCCCTGACCCTGGCAGCTGCGGCGCCCCGGGGGCCGGCCCCTTGCAGTGTCCCGCGCGGCCAGCAGGTGGCGATGCGGCCGGGCCCGCAGCCCAGCGCTGCGCCCCCTCCCGGAGGCGACGTGAAGCGCGCGCTCGGGACCCCCGAAGCCGTTCGTTCACAGGTGGCAGGGCTCCCGCGCGCAGGTGCGCCCCGCGTCTGTTCCCGAGCAGTGTGCGCAGCGGTGTGTACAGTAGCGAAAGGCGGAAAGCAAAGCTTGCCAGCCACAGGGTGCTGCCACAGAGCTGCCACGGGCACCCGAAGGCATATCATCAAGGAACAAAGGCAAGAGGGGAGAGCATTTAGTATGCTACGGCTGTAAGCACGGGGGAGAGGGGGCCTGCGCACCCCTATCTGCAGATACGCCAACCGCCTCTGGAAGGAAACACACATTTGCTGACCACCGTCGCTGTCTGGGCCGTAGGACAGGGTTTTTTGTTTTTTGTTTTTTTTATTTTAAGATTTTATTTATTTGACAGAGAGAGCGCACAAGCAGGGGAGGTGGCAGGCAGAGGGAGAGGGAGAAGCAGGCTCCCCGACGAGCAGGGGGAGCCCGACGCGGGACTCGATCCCAGGACCTGGGATCATGACCTGAGCCGCAGGCAGATGCTTAAGGACTGAGCCACCCAGGCGCCCCCCAAATGTATTTTTATGACGTCGTATTGGTGAGCCAGGTCTTGCCTCTGGAAAAAAAAAAAATCAAATGATGAAATGAACTAACGACTGAGAAAGAAGAGTCCCATTTTCAGCAACAAGGTGGATTCAATCACTTGAACGACCTCAATGAAACGGTGGAAAATCTGTGTAGAATATAGAAAGCGTCATTTCAAACGCCGGGCTGAGCTGAGAGTTGCACGGAGGGAACCGGGAACCCCGGTGACCCCGGAGAGCCGCACAAGCGGGGCCGGAGGAGGTGGGCCGACACCGAGAGGAGGAGGAGCCGGCAGAGGCCGGGGAGCATCGGCTCCCACGGGGGGCCACTGTCCGCAGTGGGCCAGGCAGGGGGGCCGAGACCCGGCGTGCGGGCTCAGCATCGCGGAGGGATTCTGCCTTCTCTCCCATCTCCCGGCCAGCAGGGCCCGCTTGCGTGCACGACGGTGACAAGCGAGTGATCCTGCTTGTTTAGCCTCCAACACGCGGGGCTTGCGTGGCCACGCCGGGCTGGGAAGACTGCCGCTTTGCAGGGGAGCTGCGGCTGCAACAAGGGCGGTCTGCCTGTGCCCGCCGACCTAGACGTGTCCCGGGCGGGGGGGGGTATGCCAGGAGGACGCATTGGAGAAAAAAAGAAACTTCCGACTCTTTTCAAGTAGCGAAACCAACAAAATTATGAGATTCAGCATAACTTTTTGCAGAAAGGGGGAAGAGGGAGGTTCCAGAGCTTTCTTCTGGCTTCACAGGGAAATGGCTCAGATGCCCTTCAGAAAAGACACGTCAATGTAGATAGTGGTATCACGGCATGACGTCACTCAAGATAGGTCCAACCAGAATGTTGGATTTGGGGGTGACAGGTCACAATCTTAGAAGTCCAGGTGCTGGAGAACGTGCCTTTGTGCGGAGAGCATGATCAAGAGCAGATTTATAGCATCAGAAGGAAAACAGGAGAGGCTTCTCCCGTCTCTACACGACGCGGGAGGAGAGACACCTAACGTTCCCAGTACCTGGAGAGAGCAGGGCCGGTGAGGTCTCCCCCGCTCGTCCCCCGAGACCCCTCTCCTCCAGCAGCTGGGAATGAAGTGAGGCCGGAGGCAGGAACTCCCCCAGCAAACCTCCAGAAAGACTGGCCTGCAGAGCTCAAACTTACCAAAGGGCACCGAAGGGCAGAGTAGAACTTTCTTGGCAAGAACAGGGCACGCAATGGTTTTCTGCCACATTTAGGAGTGGAAAAGAGCGTATAATTACATACGCAGCCGGAACGAAAACACTGTAGACATTTTTATGCCAAAACGTTTGAAAAGAAAACGGACAATTTCCTAGAGAAGCTAAGTAGACTTAAGTCAGTAGAGTGGCCTAAGATGGGACAGCGAGGGGCCGGGCTGCTCAGGGCTGGTCAGGGCCAGCCGAGCCGCTGAGCCCTGAGCCCTTGTCCTGTCCTCCTGATGTCCTGGGCCACCACTGGCTCCGTAAGGGTAAGAGCAGAAACAACTGTGACAGATGGTAGCGACACTTGTGGGGGCACAGGATAGCTACAGACGTGTCAGATCGTTACATTGTACCCCTGGACCTAACGTAACATTGTGCGTCGGCTACACTTGGACTTAAACAAAGTCCTGTATGAAGGAGAAAAAAAAGAGCAGAAATGAACCAAATGGAACCCGGGTAACCTCTGCATGTGCCTCCTTCCTGATCCTTGGAAACAACACACACAGATCATACTCTGCTCACCACACTCTTTTTGCTCAATTTCAGGCATTTGAGGCAAAAGCAGCCATCTTGCCAAGGCCTGTCCTAATCTGTGCTGGGAGGCGGGCTGGAAGGTAGAGAGCCACAGGAAGGAATTGCCGGGGAGCCTCGTAGGTCCCTGCACCTCCTGACTCCCTCCACGTGGTCCTGGGTGGGACTTGGCTCCTCGTTCCAGCCTCACGGACGCTCTGAGCCTCAGTTTCCCTTCTGCACTGGGGGGCACCTGCCTGCTTGCCCAGCTGGTGGTCAGGTGGCCCTTTGGACCCAGTTGCTGCCCCCTCACACTGCTGGTTCTTGGCTGCCTGCACTCGGGAGTAAGGGGTTGGGGTCACAGGCGAGGCTCACACTCCTGCATGTCCTGGGAGCCTCAGGCATGCACTCCTCCCCTAAAGCTCCACGAAGTGCTATGCTCCCACCTGCCCATGTCTCACGAAGTCGCTGGGAACCCGAAGCAGCTGCCCAAACCCCAGAGTTCAGGGCTGGGCAGACCACAGGGACCCTGGAAGTGGGGAATTGCCCTACAAGTGACAAAACAGGACTAGGTGGTGGTGAGGACAGCGGAGGCCAGCCTGCTGCACATATGGCCCTGGAGAGCTGCTTGCAAACGCCCAGCACACTCCGTCCACGAGGAGCACAGAAGCAGCCACGTCCGGCTGGGGTGCTGGTGTGCCCTCCCCCATCAGGGACGGCGGCAAGAGCGGTCACCCTCTGCACCAGCTTCCTCCCCCGCAGAAGCAACGGTGATGGGTGAGGGGGGCAGAGGCTCGCACGCACAACCTCAGAGCATCATCAGGCGCCCGGGCACCTGTTGTCGCTGTAAACAGTCGTGCCTCAGGCCCGGAGGTGGCCCTGGCACTGAGGACTGGCCCTGGGGCCCTGGCATCCAGGGACGTGAGCAGCCGCTCAGAAAGTGTTCTCTCTGCACCCCCCCCGCCCCTGTTGGCCACTAGAGGCCACCATGCCCTGGGCCTGAGGTCTGTGGGGCACCTCTCCCAAGTTCACCTGTCACACATGTTGATGCCCCCTGTGGATGCCTGCCGGGGACAGGACATTGGGGGAGCCGTGGAGACCATCCCCTCCCCTAGCTCAGGCTACACAGATGCCCAGGCCACAGCGTGGTCTCCAGTGGTGGCCGAGGCACGTGCAGGGTAACTGGGCCACTGTCCCACTCTTGTGGAGGGAGGCCACCTCACAGAGAGGAACTGGGACTTGCTGTCCCCTTGAGGTGAAGGCTTTGCCGAGTTCTGGGAGCCCAAGTCAGAATGGAGTATGGCTCCCACCAAAGGCCCCTCTGCCCTGACTCGGGTCCAGGGCCCTCCCCAGGGATGCAGGGCCCACCCCTCGCCTCGCCAAGGTCACTGTCCCGCCCTGGTGCTTGGGCTTTGACTAGAGGTTAGCTCTCAGGGCCATGCTTCTCCAGAAAAGAAAGATGTCCCTGCCGCTGGAAAAAGGGAGTGGGACGGTGGTCCTCAGAGTCCCGAGGATGGTGTGTGCCACACACCAAAACTGCTGTGCCGGGGAGGCCCAGAGGGCTGTGGGGGCCGTGGACATGGGCAGCCGCTGCCCTCACAGAGCCTGAAGAGCAGCCAGCCCAGGTCCCCATGTCTCCGTGCTCCCCGTCCCAGCAGGCCCAATGCTGGCCTCAGGGAGGCCCGTGGCTCTCTCCAGGCCCTGGCCAGGGTGAAGGCCTTGTCTGCAAGCCCCACCCCCCGGGGGGGGGGGTCGGTCCCTGGAAGTTGTCACTTCAGGCTGGTCTGGCTGTCCCGATGGGCAGAAGCATTTCTGACAGGCCCTGGAGTTTGGGCAGGGGACCATGAGGGCTGGGCCCCCACTCTGCGCAGGAGCTCAGACAGACACCAACCCTGGGCAGCCAGGATGTGACCTGGGTGGGTTCATCTGGAGGCTCCCTCCCCAGGTAGGAGTGGCAAGTAAAGAGATCCTATGGGTGGCCATGGCCCAGCAGGCTCTGGGACAGGCCTGGGAGGCTCTCAGGCTGCATGCAGCAAAGGGATGGGCAGCATTGGGGGTGCAGAGATGGGGGTGGGGACACCCCTTTTTAAAGATTTATTTAGGGGTGCATGGGTGGTTCAGTCAGTTAAGCATCTGCCTTTGGCTTGGGTTGTGGTCCTAGGGTCCTGGGATTAAGCCCCACATGGGGCTCCCTGCTCAGCGGGAAGCCTGCTTCTCGCTCTCCCGCTCCCCCTGCTTATGTTCCCTCTCTCGATGTCTCTGTCAAATAAATAAATAAAATCTTAAAAAAAATTTTGTATTTATTTGAGAGAGAGAGAGAGAGCGAGCACAGGGAGGGACAGAGGGAGAGGAAGAAAGAGTCCCAAGCAGACTCTGCACTGAGTGGGGAGCCTGAAGTGGGACTTGATTCCACCACCCTGAGATCAGGATCCTGAGCCAAAACCAAGAGTCGATGCTTAACCAACTGGGCCACCCAGGCACCCCCTGGGGACACCCTTTTTAAGGTCAGTCTGGTGCATCCAAGCCAGACAAGATGACTGTCTGCTATTTATTTTTCTGACACCTTCTATTTATATTTATGGTATGAAGTGTCATTTAAAAAAAAAAAAACTGTAAGTGAAAAAGTGAATGGATTTTTTTAAAGATTTTATTTGAGAGAGAACAAGTGAGAGGCAGAGAGATAGACTGAGGGAGTGAGCACACATGGGGGGGCAGAAGGAGAGGGACAAGCTGACGCGCCCCCCCCCCAGCCCAGCCACGGTGTGGGGGTGGGGCTGGGGGAAGATGCTTAGATCTGCAGGGAGGGCCCATCAGGCTGAGAGAGTGACCTGGGGGTTCTAGGAAAGAGAAGGGGTCAGGGTGCAGGAGTGGGAGAAGTGGGTAAGGTTGGTGGTGCCTACTTAGGGCCTGTAGGTCATGTGTCCAGTGGGACTCTGACTTTCCACAGTTGGAAAGTGGCTGTTTCAACGTTTACACAAAAGAAGTTTTCCTGGCTCTGGTGACTTTGAAGTTCAGGGGATTCTTTGCTTCAGGCGAGGCTGGATCCAGATGTTTGGAGCAAACACTCTGGCCGGGTTCCTTGCCCCTCTCAGGGGTTGGCTTCATTCTCAGACCAGTTCTTCCCACACAACATCTTTAGGCAACAGCAAGCAGTCCACCCCTTCAGCAGGGAAATCCTCTTCCCTGTGAGCTTCAGCAAAGGCTCAAGGCCAAGGAACCAAATGGTCTCACTGGCCAAGACCTGTGGGCCCCGCCGACCCCTGGGCAAGGGCGGGTGAGCCCCACCCAAACCCCCATGGACTGAGGACGGAGAAAGGAGGTTCCCAGAAACGGGGGTCACTGCTACTGGAAGTTGGAATGGTTGCGGGGCAAGTGGGCACCACCCTGGCCATGATGCTGCAGGAGGACCCTGGGGTCAGCTTTGGCGGGCAGGCTGGGCCTTCCCTCTCTTACGTCAGCCTGGCGGAACCCCAGCACTCAGCCACCAGCCGTGCGGCACAACCCAGGGTCCCGCCTCTGGTTTCCAGTGGGACTGCCCAGGAAGGTGGCTCCAGGCAGAAGTGGGGGGCCACCTCTTCCAGCCCACCTCCACCTCGCCTCTGGGGTCCTGAAGGAGGTGGATGAAGGAAAAGCTGCTGGGGCGCGCGTGAACTTGGAACAGTGCACCACACATTCTCTGCACGGGGGAGGCAGTCCATGCTGAGCGGTGTGCAGGGGGCCCTCATCTTTGCAGTCCTGCCCACATGCCCTTTCTGGTGGGAGGGAGGCCACCAGCGCGACATTCGGCTCCCTGGGGAAGGCGGGTGCTGACCCTCAACCTCCTCCTCCCCTCCCCTTAACAGAGCAGAGATTACAACAGGCTCAGATGCTCCTGTAATCCCCACTAGCCCTTATATTTCTGGGCAGGGGGCTGCTGAAGGGGCTCTTGCTGGAGGCTCTCAGGACTTGGATCCAGGATCAGAGAAGTACTGTCTCTGTGACCCCAGATGAAAGGGTGCCAATCCTCCCACGTTCCCTTCGGGCTGTGGCTGGTGGCATGCGGGTTCCAGGCCCTCAAAGAGCCAAGCGCTGGGACCAGGCCTCAGTAGGACTACAGAAGGTATCCCTACTGGCCGTTGGCAGGGACAGCTGTCGGGACAGGTATGGAGGCTGATGTGGGGTAAAGGGTGGGGGAGTCCCTCATGGTCTCTGAGAACAGTTCCTTTGCTTCATTAGCCCAGAACCCTCACGTGGGAAGAAAGGCTTTCTTCTCCCCAGTCCTGCTGCAGCCCCACAGAACCGGCACAGGGACACCTGGGCACAGCTCTCTCCCCACTGTCACCTGCTCTGTGCCCCCAGTAGGCAAGATGCCCTGGACAGAGCAAATGCCCACAACGGGTTGGGGGGGTACGGACAGCAGAGCCCTCAGCCTCATGGTAAGGCCTTCCACCCGGCCAGGGGTTGCCCTGACCAGGAAAAGCTCCGCGCTGGTGAGCCCCCAGCCTCAGAACAGGCTCCGGGTATGGGCACCAGATTCCCCAGGGAGGCATCAGGCTGGATCTAAGTGGATCTCTACTTCGCCAGCTTTGCAAAACCCTGAACAGCCCTCCTGTTTCTGCCTGGCTCTTCTCTCTGGAGTGGGCTGCCACACTGGCCACCCAGGGGTCCTCTGGTCCAGAGATGCCATAGTAGTAATTTGGGCCACTGGAGACTATGGGGCCTCCCCTCTCCCCCATCCTGTCACCTGGGGCGGATGCAGTTGCTTCAGGCTCCCACTGGAAACTGAGGTCCAGGGAGCTCAGGGTAGGGACATGGGGGTCCCTAGATCACCATCACTTTTTGCTTCCCTATGGAAGCTCTTGAGTCCCCCCACCAAGCTGGGGCAGGAGTCTAAGCCCAGGGATCTCTGGGCCTGAGAGTGGGGTAGAAGCCAGGGTCAGGGAGTGCCCCCCCCCAAATCTTTACCCCCATCCCTTCCCCACTAGGTACAGAGGCCTGCAGAGACCTCTGTTCAGGGTCCCAGCTAGCTGAAGGGTCCCAACACTGAAGGGTGTTGGGGTCAGGGTCCTCTAGGCCGTAATGAGGCATGCTGGGCCTGGGTAAAGGGCTTCTGACCCTCAGCCTCCAGCTTTGGTAGAGGCCTTGAGATCTGGTGCTGACCTGACCCAGAATTTTTTGGGATGACCAGGAATTAGTAAGGCTGGGCGTGGGTGTGGACTCAACGATCTGTGCAGGCTACATAATCCCCGTCCTTTCCACCCCGCGCCCCGCCCCCCCCCCCCCCCCCCCCCCC
>NW_022589705.1:100315835-100316879 GCF_004348235.1 Phoca vitulina
CCCCCCCCCCCCCCCCCCCCCCCCCCCCCCCCCCCCCCCCCCCGTGAAAACTGCACCTGGGAGGAGCTACAGGGAACCCAGGGCCCACAGGACAGCTGCCGGGGACCACTCTTCACCTCCCTGCCCAGGGCCCAGAGTGGCCCCCCTCAGCCAGAGACGAGCCCCCCGCACCTGAGGTGTTTCTGCATCAGGTCCAGTCGGGTCAGGCGGACCCCTGGCCCTGGAGGGGTGTCCTGAGAGCCCGGTGCTCTAGGCAGGGGTGGTACTGAGGGACGGGGCGGTCTTGGGCAGGTCCTGAAGACAAGAATAGGAGAGAGCGTGTGTCCCTCCTTCCCCGGTCGCTGCACCACGTGAACTTGTGGGAGCCTGTTCCTTTTGTTCCGCCCTGACCCCCTTCGCGGGATATCGGGAGGGCTAGCCCAGGGCGGTATCTGTGCAGGGAAGAGAGGAGTGAAGGGCTGACCGGAGCAGAGGATGCCCTTGGACGAGAAGAGCGATTCAAGTTTTCACCAAAGGAATCCTCCTCTCTGCGGCGCCCCTCCCATGTGGGCGCTGTCCGTCTCTAAACCGGCGAAGGAAAGTTTCCGTCCTCGCCCTCTCCTCGTCAGGGCCGACCGACCCTTACTTTGGGTCCCCACCGCGGATCTGGGAGGGGGCGGCCCGGGACACAGTGACCCGGAGTCCTGCGCGCTCCAGGCCGCTGTCTCCCCTCCCTATCGGGAGCCACGGCCAAGGGCAGTCGAGGGACTGCCCTCGGGGGCACGACTGGGGTCCTCGGTCCCCCGGAAAGCCTCAGGAAAGGCCCGGCGGGGGCGAGGCAGGGGCGGGAATCCGCCCACTCGGCGACAAAAGAAGAGACAGGCGGCGTGGACCGCGCGCGCGGGGACTGCAGTGCCGCCCCCCCGCCCGGCCCCACGCGCTGGCCGCCCCCTCCCCTTCGCGATCCGCCCTCCCGGGCCCGCGGGCCGGCGAGGGTTAAGGGGGGCGGGGCACGGGGCGGCCCCGCCCCCTCCGCCAAGCCGGGTCCGAGCGCGCACGGGGCGC
>NW_022589705.1:100317279-100355356 GCF_004348235.1 Phoca vitulina
GCCGCCGCCCCGACGCCGCCGGGCTGGGAGCCGGCGGCCGACGCGCCCTGGTGCCCCTACAAGGTGCTGCCCGAGGGCCCCGAGGCGGGCGGCGGGCGCCTGTGCTTCCGCAGCCCCGCGCGCGGCTTCCGCTGCCAGGCGCCCGGCTGCGCGGCGCACGCCTCTGCCGGCCGCTCGCTGCGCGCCAGCGTCCTGCGCAACCGCAGCGTGCTGGTGCAGTGGCGCCTGGCGCCGGCCGAGGCGCGCCGCGTGCGCGCCTTCGCGCTCAACTGCTCGTGGCGCGGCGCCTACACGCGCTTCCCGTGCGAGCGCGTGCTGCTCGGCGCCTCCTGCCGCGACTACCTGCTGCCCGACGTGCACGACGGCGTGCGCTACCGCCTGTGCCTGCAGCCGCTGCCGCTGCCCTTGCGCGCCGAGCCCGCCGCCGCCCCGGAGCCCGCCGGGCCCGCCGAGTGCGTGGAGTTCGCCGCCGAGCCCGCCGGCATGCGGGAGATCGTGGTGGCCATGACGGCGGTGGGCGGCTCCATCTGCGTCATGCTGGTGGTCATCTGCCTGCTCGTGGCCTACATCACCGAGAACCTCATGCACCCGGCTTTCGGGCGCCCGGGCCTGCGCAGGCAGCCCTGAAGCACCAGGCGGCCGGCCCACCGGGGCTGAGCCTGCCGGAGATGGGCGCCCGCTCCCCACTCGTTGCTCCTGCTCCCTCCTTAGGATCTCCGCGCGGGGCCTGCTGGAGACCGGTAGGGCCCCGGCCCGCCAGGGCCTTGGAGTCACTGCACGACCTTCCTAGCCCGGCGTCCGCCTCCCAGACTCCAGCTCGGGACTGGCCCTTCGGCCTGCGCAGGGGTGCCAGCCTCGTCCGGGGCTCTCCCTGCTTTCCAGAGGCCTTTCCAGGGGCCGCCAGGACATACAGCCCCTTCTAGCAAGAGCCGCTGGCATCCCCGGGTCATCACCCTCCACTTCCAGCCTGTGCCAAGTTGGAAAAAACAGGCTGTCGTCATTGCTTGGTCACCGTGTGCTTTGCCGACTCGAGGAGGCCCCTTGGAGCCTGTCCTCTCCCCACCTCACCCCAGTGGGCTTAGATTAGCGTCGTGCCTTAGTGTCTTGGGCCCACTGCTAGAGCCAGCCAGCCGTCCAGTGCTGTCCGAGGGGGTCTGTGGCCCTGGCACTGGCTGGCTTCCGGGCCAGAGTGTGTGCTTACGGCCAGAGCCTCCTGGGAAACCCCCCTTCAAGCTTTGCAGGAGCCTCAAGCGTGGGTAAGCAGCGTCTGGTGGTGTTTCCCTACTTAGGCGTCTGACATGCTGCAAACCATGATGTGGCGTGGCGGGTGGACCCAGCCTCCGATCGTCGCGTCCCGGGGCGAGTGTCCCCTGATCTTGGGGGAAGCTGGCAGTTATCCGGGGCTGCCTCTCATTTTCTTTTGTGGGTGCTGCTTCTGATGAGGGTTTTCCATGGTGAGTGCGGGCAAGTGGCTGGGAGGAGAGGGCTCGTCTCAGACGACAGTGTCGTATCCAGAGAGCAGAAGGGTCGAGGCCAGCGTTGCCCAGCACACCTTGCCGCTGTGGCCTGGATCCCAAGCCTCAACCACAGCACGACGGACAGCACCATCCCACCCCTTACTCGCGTTGGCAGCCAGGAGCCCAGGATCTGGCTGGTGATGCGGCTACCCACTGGACTGAAGGCTGGCTTTGTCCCTTCCCAGGAAGACCTGAGCACCCTGGCCAAGGTTGCTTCCTGAGCCGGGCACCTGGCATCACCAGGAGGGGTGAGGCGCACTCGGCTCTCCGTGGGTCCCTGACTGACCATCCTGGACCTGGTACTTGTGGAGTCTCTGTGGCTAGCCCCTCCCCACCCCACCTCCTGGCGGCCAGAGCGACCCCAGGTCCTGGCTGCTGCCCCCACAGTGCCCACTCCCTACCTCTCTGTCTTTGCTTGGCCTGCCCCAGCGCGGCGCTGTTCAGGCAGGAGCCTGGCGTCAATGTCTAAATGTCCATCATTTTAGACCAAAACCACTGTCTTGTGTGCTTACTGGGGAGAGGGGAGGCAAGAGCACAGGGTGAGGGGGGCGAAGTGGGCCCCTTTTTCCCTGTTTCAGGCAGAGGGACAGGCAATTCTGTCCACCCTCAGACCTTGAGAAAGCATCTTTCCTGGGCCTGCTGCGTTGGGTAGGGGCTGTGGGGACGGCATTTGCTGCAGTTAGAAATAGCTCAGTCTCCTGGGTGACCCAGTTGAGCTGTGACATGCGGTAATTAGGCAGCTCCAGGTGGGTCCCCTCCCCGGCCTGGGCCTCCCTGTGCAGTGCTAGAGCTAGGGAGAAGGCGGACCCCGGGCCCCTGTGGGGTGTGCACTCGACCACCACCCACCCTCCCAAAAGCCCTCACCCTCCTTGGCTGTCCTTGAGATCCTGGAGCTGGCTGTGACCCTGAGGATCAAAAACAGCTGGGGCACGGGCGCCTGGGTGGCTCAGTTGGTTGAGCGACTGCCTTCGGCTCAGGTCATGATCCTGGAGTCCCGGGATCGAGTCCCGCATCGGGCTCCCTGCTCGGCAGGGAGTCTGCTTCTCCCTCTGACCCTCCCTCCTCTCATGTGCTTGCTCTCTCATTCTCTCTCTCTCAAATAAATAAATAAATAAATCTTTAAAAAAAAAAAAAAAAAAAAAAAAACAGCTGGGGCGGGCCAGGCTCTGAGGAGTGACTCATCCCTTCGGAGGGGGTGGGGCGCCGCAGTGTGTCTAGACATCAGGGCAGAAGCGGGAGGGGTTCTTCGCTCTGGCTTCCTAGGGGCACTGTGCCTGCTGCAAGCCCTCCTGACCTGTCGTGCATGTGGGGTGTCCTCCACGGGATAGAAGTGGGAGCCCTTGGCAGCCCTGGCCTGAGGAACCCGGGCGTCTCGGCTCCTGGGTGCAGCTGGGTTCCAGGACTGGGGCCACTGTGAGGTTCTGTGAGGCCTGATCTCATCTCTTTCTTCCCCTCCCCTGGCCCCCCACCAGGTTTGGGGTCCCTTTGTGGGCTTGTGCTCAGACCAGCTGGAGCCACAAGCCTGTCCCGTCAGCTGCTCTGCAGGGCTGGTCAGCATGGACTTGCAGCCTTTCTGCTCCGTAGGGTTTCATTCCAGGGGCTTCTTGAAGGACTTGAGTCCAGCTTTGGGTTTGCAGAGGTAGAACTGAGCAGCCCTGCCCCAGCATGGTCCAGTAAGTGAGCTTGGGCTTGGGAGATGCCCTGGAGCTGGTACCCAGGCCGAGCACTTCTGCTTCTGAGCTCACTGCCATCCTCAGAAGCTGCTCCTTCCCCCCGTGGACCACCATTCTCCCAGGGGTGCTGGGGATGCCCAGGCTTTTAGCCCACCGAGCCCACCCAGTCCACCTGAAAGACTGACTGTGTACCTGTCCAGTGGACCTTCTCCATCCCTACCACCTTCTGGAGGAGTCTCCCTCTCCTGCCCCCTTCTCTCCCTTTCTCTTCTCATCATGGTCTCGGCTCTGTGTGGCCAGTGGATGGACACACCACTCTCCTGGAGCATCTTCATGGCCTCCCTGTGCCCTGCAGCTGGGGTCTAGATGCCTCAGTTGTGGGTCGAGACTTTGCCTTTCTCCTTGGTGCCCGAAGATACTTCAGCTTACAATTTTCTGACATGGAACAGAAACCACCGGTCTGATCCTGAAACACTGAAGGGTTTCCGGGGCTGTCAGCCCCGCTCTGCCTTTGAAGAGCCATGCGGCCTTTGAAAGCCTGTTTATTCACCCGTAAAATAGTAACAGTGATGGAACCGAATGCACAGGCTTGTTGCAAAGCTTACATGAGGTCAGGCAGGTAGAGATGAGTACAACACAGCCATCGTTATTACTGTCCATGCCACCACTGGAAGTAACCTCTGGGCCGAGACCCCCAGAGCCACATCCCCAGCCTAACCCTACGCAAAATCTAGACATGTGGCCTTTCTTGAAATTCTCATTATGATGGCTTCTGTGTACAAAACAGAACTGATACCCTGCTCTCTCCCCAAAGCTCATTCACAGCCTGTATGAACTCCTGCTGAACGCCCCGTGTGGCCGGCGCTGGGGCCCCAGCAGTGACTGCGGGGTGCTGATCGGCCCGCCCAGACCCCTCCCCACAGCCTGCGGCAACTGCTTGCTCCCCTGGTCTCTGAGGGTGAGCCCAGGTCCTCCCGTGCTGGGAGGCCATTCAGGCCTCGGGCTTCCTCAGTGCTGGCCCTTGGGAAGACCTCCCGCTCTCGGAGGCTGCTAAGCTGGAGTGGGGTGGGGGAGGACAACAAAAGGCAGCAGACAGGATCAAAGGCAAAGAGAGGAAAAGTTTCTTGAGGACCAGGTTGTAGAGCTGGCGTTTCCCTGCTCATCTCAGGATTGGGGGTCAGGGCTGTTGGATCTGGCGTTCAGGGACAGCCAGGAGCTGTCGAGGACACTGGCCTGGGGGACCGGAGTTTTGGCCACTTCAACCTGGATCTAGAGAGACGCTGGGCCCCTGACACCCCCAGCCTCCCAGCCTTGCCACACCTCTGGTGCATCCATTTCTTTCCTAACTGTGGCCATTTCCTGTTTAGCTTTGATAAAAGGTGGTTACGATTTTTATCTGTTTCTGGGCGTGGATTTCTGCCATGACTCTTTTATCTGTAGGGATGTTACTATGCCTTTCTCTCTGTAAGTCTGCGTGGGATTCAACTGCTACTCTCTTCTTTTGGTCATGTGTAACAGAGACGGGTTTCCCTAGGCTCTTAGGTGAGGAGTGGGTGGGCCGAGATAGCTTCCCTGACTTCCCAACTCTGTTAACACTGTTAAATGATGTGGGAAACAAAGGCAGAAGAAAAATTATTAAATTTCCTACTACCTACAGCCCGTTACAGCCCATCGACAAGTCCTGGAAACAGGCAGAGTGACCTTCCTCTAGGAACTGAGCTGCCTCAATGTTGGTACTTTGCTAAGGGCAAAAGGTGGTCTTAGGCCGACCCCCAGGACCCTGTAAATCTACTTTAACATATAGAAATTCCTTTGGAGGGACGCCTGGGTGGCTCAGTTGTTAAGCATCTGCCTTCGGCTCAGGTCATGATCCCAGGGTCCTGGGATCGAGCCCCGCATCGGGCTCCCTGCTCTGTGGGAAGCCTGCTTCTCCCTCTCCTGCTCTGCCTGCTTGTGTTCCCTCTCTCGCTGTGTCTCTCTCTGTCAAATAAATAAAACCTTAAAAAAAAAAAAAAATTCCTTTCGAAACTTCCTTTATCTCTACCCCCCAAGATACATGTTGGCAATCATCTCCCAAGCATGTGACCCACTGATATACATCTGAAGGGTCTCATGACTCAGGTTTTATTAGATAGTAATAAACGATCTTTCCCAACAACAGCTAGGCCCCTCAGGATCCTGGAAAACTTGCTTCCAAAATTCCTTAGAGACTTCCTCTATCCCTAACCCCCTCCCAACTTGAAAGTATATAATGGGCCACTCCTCATGACCCCACTGCAGCTCTTCCTGCCCACGGGTCCTGTCCCCGTACTTTAATAAAATCACCTTTTTGCACCAAAGACGTCTCAAGAATTCCTTATTGGCGGTTGGCTTCAAACCATAATGATTTTCTTACATCATTTTTTAAAAAAGATTTTATTTATTTGAGAGAGAGAGGAGAGAGAGAAAGCACAAGCTGTGGGGAGGGGCAGAGGGAGAGGGAGAAGCAAACTCCCTACCACGCAGGGAGCCCGATGTGGGGCTTGATCCCAGGATCCCGAGATCATGACCTGAGCTGATGGCAGACACTTAACTGACTGAGCCACCCAGATGCCCTTTCCCTGCATCGTTAAACACATGGCCTCGCGGTGTCTGGGATCTGCCTTTCCCCTCATCCACTTTTATCTCGACTTCCTTGTCCTTTGCCCCGGTGTCTCCATCCTGCTCAGTTTGGATTCTAGTCCCACAAATTCATTCATGCCCATCCCCTTCTTCCCTCATTAGCAACCACTCTGATGTGTTCTCAGATACATCTGTGTTTTTTTTAACTTACCTCAAAGTTCTGCTGCGATCTTTATTGTCTTTACTCAACACCACATCTGAGATTTATCCATGTTGCAGAAAGCACAAATATTTAATCGCTTCTCTCCGTTTCATAGGATTTCTAGTGTATGGCCCCACCCCACTCGCTTGTCCTCACCCCTGGGAAGAACACAGGTGGCTGCAGTACTAGTCATGATTCTCCATGAAAACCCTCAGTCATGCTCTTCAGGGATGTGTGTGAGAATTGAGGGGTATGCATACTTAATTTCACCAAGATTGTCAGTTTGTTCTGAATGACTAAAGCAGCTAACATTCCTACCAGCAGTGCACTTGGGTTTTTATTTCCCTAATTTCTCACAAATACTGAGTATCAGGTTTTGGTTTTTGTGGGTTTTTTTGCCAGTCTGCTAGCTGTTTAGCAGTGACCCAGTTGTATTTGAATTTGCTTTCTTCTCATGCAGGAGAGGCCACAAGTCACTTACTGTTCTTTTTTCTTTTTTTATTTATTTGAGAGTGAGCGGGGAGGGGTGGGGGAAGGAGAGGGAGAAAGAATCTGAAGCAGACTCCTTGCTGAGCGCAGAGCCCGACTTGGGGCTTGATCCTACAGCTGACCACAAAATCATGACCTGAGCCGAAACCAAGAGTCCGACATTGAGCCGTCCAGGCGCCCCACTTACTATTCTCATTAGACACTTAAATTTCCCCCTGAATGAACTGTTTATTCCTATTCTTTGTACATTTTTCCATTGCTATGAATTTTTCTTCTGGATTTTCAAGAGTTCCACAAATATTCTAAATCAGCACTGTCCAGGGGTGCCTGGGTGGCTCAGTCGGTTAAGCCTCTGCCTTCGGCTCAGGTCATGATCTCAGGGTCCTGGGATCGAGCCCCGGTCGGGCTCCCTGCTCAGCGGGGGGTCGGCTTCTCCCTCTCCCTCTGCCCCTCCACCCTCATGCTCTCTCCCTCTCTCCTCTCAAAAAAAAAAAAAAAAAAAATTAAATTAGCACTGTCCAATAGGAGTTTCTGAAATTATGAAACTCTTCTTTATCTGTGCTGGCTACTGTAACAAATCACCATAAACTTGGTAAAAACAGCAGACATTTTAACAGTTCTGGAGGCTGGAAGTCTGAAATCGAAAGGTCAGCAGGGTTGGTTCCTTCTGAGGGCACTGAGGGAAAATCTGTTTCGCGCTGCTCTTAAGCTTCAGTTGAAAAGAAATCCTTAATTTTGGTGACATGAGACCTATCGTTTTCTTCTATGTGTTGTATGCATCTTTTTGGTCTTAAGCTATCCTTGCACACACAAAGAATACAAAAATATTTTCCTGGGGCGCCCAGCTGGCTCAGTTGGTAGAGCATGCAACTCTTGATCTCAGGGTCATGAGTTCAAGCCCCATGTTGGGTGTAGAGCTTACTTAAAAAAATATTTTTTCCTATGTTTTTTTAATTGTATCTATGATTTTACCTTTTATATATGTCTTTAATCTATGTAGAGGTCACTTTGTATATGGTGTGAAGTTGAGATTCAGCTTTTTGTATCCGTAAACTGAGCCAATTTTCCTAACCCAGTGTACAAAAACAATCCATTCTTTTCCAGTATGTGGTGCCCCCATATCATTTACCACATTCCCACATTTACATGGGTCTGTTTATGGGCTATTGCATTCTGTAGGTCTGTTTGTTTTTTCCTACAATGGCACTATATTATCTTTATTATTATAACTTTAATATGTTAGTATCTGTAGGGTGGGTTTCCACATTTTATGCTTTTAAAAATGGACTTAAAGAGGGGCACCTGGGTGGCTCAGTCGGTTGAGCGACTGACTCTAGGTTTCAGCTTGGGTCGTGATCTCAGGGTCATGGGATCAAGCCCTGTGGCAGGTTCTGCACTCAGCGTGGGGTCGGCTTGGGATTCTCACTCTGCCTCTGCCCCTTTTCTCTCTCAAATAAAATCCTTTTTTTTTTTAAGATTTTATTTATTTATTTGACAGAGAGAGCACAAGCAGGGGGAGCAGCAGAGAGAGGGAGAAGCAAACTCCCCGCTGAGCAGGGAGCCCATTGTGGGACTCGATCCCAGGACCCTGAGATCATGACCTGAGCTGAAGGCAGATGCTTAAAGACTGAGCCACCCAGGCGCCCCTCAAATAAAGTCTTTAAAAAAAAAAATGGATTTAATGAGACTTCTGGTTCCAGCCAAGATGAAGTAACAGGAACTAGAATTATTTTCCACCTGAAAACTAAAAACACAAAATACGTGAAACAACAGTTCTAAACACTGAAGGCCCATGACCCCCGAGAAAAAGGAACTGAGTTGAGTTCTAGGACTGCTCCAGCTTTCCATCTGGTGTTCAGAATGCACAGCAAGGAGGGAGAACTCGGGCAGAGCCCAGTGGTCTCTGTGAGTTGAGTGCATGGATCTGGGAGGCTAGGAGGCCAATGTGGCCGAGTTCACAGCGCAAAACACCGAAGAATAAAGAGGACACATGGATGTGTAGCTTAGTACTGACTAGCATTTGTGTGAGGGAATTATGAGGCCAAGAAAAGAACCAACAAAAAGGATTAGAGGGAAAACTCCCAGAGTTCAAGCAGGGCCAGGAGCAGCACCTCGAACAAGCAGCCAGAGTGCACACCTGCTCCTTGGGGCCTAATAACACATGTCATCAGCTGTTTGATATTGCTGTGCAGTTCACTGATGCTGTTTGTTTTTATCCTTTCTTCTGTTCCGCTTATAGGTTCTCTTTGTACATCTTCAATATCACCAACTTTCTCTTCCATAATGTCTAATCTACCATTATTTCCACCCAGTGTATTTTTCATATAGATATTTCAGCACAAATGACAAAACAAATTGATTAATGTAGTGTATCAAGCTTAAGAACTTTTGTCCTTCAAAAGACATCGATGAGGGGCACCCGGGTGGCTCAGTCGGTTAAGCGTCTGCCTTTGGCTCAGGTCATGATCCCAGGTTCCTAGGATGGAGCCCCGCATCGGGCTCCCTGCTCAGCGGGGAGCCTGCTTCTCCCTCTCCTCCCTGCTCGTGCTCTCTCACTCTCTCTCTCAAATAAATAAAATCTTAAAAAAAAAAGACATTAGGGCGCCTGGGTGGCTCAGCTGGTTGAGCGACTGCCTTCGGCTCGGGTCACGATCCCAGAGTCTTGGGATCGAGTCCCACATCGGGCTCCTGGCTCAGCGGGGAGCCTGCTTCTCCCTCTGACCCTCTCCCCTCTCATGCTGTTTCTCTCTCTCTCTCAAATAAATAAATAAAATCTTAAAAAAAAAAAGGCATTAATGAGAGGTAGAAGATACTTGTAAATTACATATCTGGTATATATGTGTGTGTGTATATATGCAAAATATAGAGAGAGCTTGAAACTTAATAACAACATGATGATAAATACATAAATGGTTCAGGCACTTCACCAAAGATGTAGAGATGGCCAAGAAGCACATTAAAATATGTTCAATTTCATTAGTCATTAGGTAAATACACATTAAAACATTAAGACACCGTAAGATACCACCTATTAGGATGTCTAAAACTAAAAAGACTAACCGTACCCAGTGTTGGTAAGGTAACTGCAACTGCTGGTGTGCAAAATAGCACATCCACTTTGAAAATCGTTTGGCAGATTCTTCAAACGTTAAATATGCACACAAACATGATCTCATCATCCTACTCCTAGGTATTAACCCAGGAGAAATAAAACAATCTGTCCATACAAAGACTCACATATAGACGGTCAAAGCAGCTGTATGTGTAACAGCTAAAAAGTGGAAATCCAAATGTCTGTCAACAGAGGAATAAAGGCCCACACATATGAATACTTTTCCATAATAAAATGAGCCACTACTGATTCATGCAACATCTGCTGTACAAGCAAGTGCCTCCACGGGGACAACAGCTCTAAATAAAGCAAAAACGCCATCTCATCCGGAAACAGAGGCCTGAGGCCTTTAGAGCTGCGCCTGTGAATGTGGTGATAAGAGGAACAGAGGGCTAAAAAGAATGTTCAGAGTCACAAGAACTAGCTGAATGTGGTGTTGGGAGCACAGGAAGGCCAGTGGGAGAAGAGAGGGAGAGAGAGTAAACCTTCTTCAAGTTGGTGACATTTATCTGAATCTCAACCCCTGGACTAAGACTTGAGTTTGGGGGGTGATATATGCAGAGGTAAGAAAGGCATGACACAAGCAGTTTTCAGTTGTTGGGCCATTAAGTTCCAAACAGGGAGTAGGAAGGAGGTAAGAGAGCTTGGTACTGTTGGACCACAATGCCTTTGAATTCAGGTTAGTATGTTCTGAGCGCACTGGGGAAGCCATCAAGGTGTTGTTGTTTTTTTTTAAGATTTTATGTATTTATTTGACAGAGAGAGACACAGTGAGAGAGGGAACACAAGCAGAGGGAGTGGGAGAGGGAGAAGCAGGCTTCCCGCGGAGCAGGGAGCCCGATGCAGGGCTCGATCCCAGGACCCTGGGACCATGACCTGAGCCGAAGGCAGACGCTTAACGACTGAGCCACCCAGGTGCCCAAGGTGTTTGTTTTTAAAATGTGAATAGCTCTAGTATTTGTTGTGAATGTAAAAGAAAATACATGTTCAGGGGTGCCTGGGTGGCTCAGTTGGCTAAGTGTGAGCTTTCGGCTCAGGTCATGATCTCAGGGTCCTGGGATCGAGCCCCGCATCCAGCTCCCTGCTCAGCAAAGAGCCTGCTTCTCCCTCTCCCTCTGCCCCTCCACCTGCTCATGGTCCCTCTGTCTCAAATGGGTAAAAAAATTCTTAAAAAAAAAATACATGTTCATCATAAAAAACTAAGTCAAGGAATTAAAAAAAAATATAAAGGACATTCAAAGCACCCTTAATCCTACCACCCATAAATACCTGCCACCCCAAATTAACATTTTGGTGTCTTTTTTTTTTTTCTTATGTTCTGCATATATTCAAATAGAGAGCAGGCAGGGAAAGTGTCCTCATTCCTTCTGATTCACCCTCGAACCCCCAAGTCCTTCCAAGTAAATGCTTTCTTGTTGCAGTCATGTACTGTCCTCTCCTCACCCCAACCCCGCTCCCACCAATCGTGTCCAGCAGTCCTGCAAGATTCTGACAGCCTAGGGGCGCCTGGCTGGCTCCGTCGGAAGAGCATGCGACTCTTGTTCTCGGGGGTTGTGAGTTCCAGCCTCATGTTGAGTGTAGAGATTACTTAAAATAAAATCTCAAAAAAAAAAAAAAAAAAAATTCTGAGGGCCTCATTCTCAGCTTTTTTTCTCCCTGAAGACATGAGCAATGACAGGAAACTTCAGTCACAGTAAGGTTGGTCCCTCACCACCTGACTTCTGCGTTTCCTATCTCCTCTCCAATAGGGAGCTTCTCCTCCATCGCGCCAACCGTCACACCTAGCCCGGAGGTAGGTATTCGAAGAGCAGCCACCTTCACGTCCTCGGTTCCAAGCATCCCACTCTTCCACGGCGTTCTTCCACTCCAGTGGGATCTCCGAGTCAACGCACAGAGTGCCCTTCCACTGACGCCATCCTTTCACGTCCGGACTTCTCATCTTACTCAGTTCTGAGCCCACGGTGGAGCATCGCCATTCCTTGGCCTCCCGTCCCCCTTTGTTGCGCTCCCCTACAAAACACCAACTCACTGCCGCTCTCAGCCTGGATCCAGGCGGCTGGGCATGGCTGGAGGACAAAGCCGGCTGCGCTCTCTCACGGTCATACCACGACCCTTTATCTCAAGCCCCCAGTGCCTCCAAACCAACCCGAGGTCCTAGTCAATTTGCTCTCCCGCCCGGGAGGTCCTTCACTTCTCTCTCCAAAAGCTTCCATAGCTTCGCCTACACGTTAAACTCCGCAGGGTTTTGAGGAAGGCGATGTGCTGACGTTTGTGCGAGCCTGGGGACGCGAGGCGGGCAAGGCTGCTGCAGAAGAGGCGCGGGGTCTGGGACTACAGCGGCGGGGGCCTCTCGGGGACTGGCTGAGAGTGAGCGAAGAGCGGGCCTCGGGAGGCGAGACGGCCCGGGCCGCAGGAGCGAGAACCCGTCGCCACCCAGGCGACTCCGGCTCCCGACCCGGCGGGCGCGGCGCCCAGCACGTCACGCTGGTGGACGACGGCCGCACATTCCAGGCGTCATGGGCGACGGCGCGACGCCTTCGCGTCACTCCCAGCGACGGCGGCAGGGTTTTGTGACGTAGGAGGCCACAGCGGGGCCCCGGGCCGAGGGAGGCCCCTGAGAAGAGCTCGGGCCGCGGCCGCGCACGCCCGGAGCAGCAGCGCGCTCGCTGGGGACTCGGCGCCCGGGGGCGGGGCCTCCCTCCTGCCTCCTCCCTCCTCCCGTGGCCCGGCGCTGTGGGCCTGCGCGGGTAGGCCGCCAGGACGCCGCGTGCACGCCTGCGCCTCGCGTCCTGACGCTCTACGTCGCCGCCGCCACCGCCGCCTTGGCGTCATGACTTCCGGGCGCCGCGGCCGCCATATTGCTCGCGCGGAAGCGCCACCGCTGGGTGGGGGTCCCGGAGCGGTTGCGTCGCGGTCGGTGAGGCCGCCGCTATGCCGTCGTCGCCGCTGCGGGTGGCGGTGGTGTGCTCGAGCAACCAGAACCGGAGCATGGAGGCGCACAACATCCTCAGGTAGTTGGGGCCTCCGCCCTGGCCTAGCGCGCCCTGTCGGACGCCTGCCGACCGGCCGTCCCTCCGCCCCCCTCCCCCCGGTCCTGCCCGGCCCGTGCTGGGCGGCGAGGCGGTGGTCCCGGCCCCGCTTCCCGGCCCGGGCCCGTGTTGGGCGGCCGTCCCGGTCCCCGCTCCCTTAGGCCCGATGCCGGCGGCCGGGCAGGCGGGGCGAGGCGGCCGCCGAAGGACGCCGGATGGGCCGCGCTGGGCTCGCTGGTCCCGGGGCCGAGCGCAGCGAGGAGTCCACAAGGCTCGGTCGTCCGCGGGGGGCCCCACATGTTTCTAAGCGTCGCGGGAAAATTGAGGTTTTGAGCCCAGCGGTCCCAGTCGCTCAAAACTCGATAAACCCAAAGGTTTGGTGGATTTGCATCCACTTTGCTGGCATATCTGTGCATCTGAAAATAGCGGACCTTCTGTGGGATTGCCACCCGGGGCGGTGAGTGCCGAGACCGGTTAGGAGTCCACGAGGCGGTCGTGTCCGACGGCTGTCTCCAGGCTGTGGTATTTGCCAGGTCTGCTGGAAAACTGGCACTGCGTAACCTCGGGATAAAGCAAGTCTTAAAAAAACAACCAAACCCCCAAAACACCGAAACGGCCTATTTTGTTAACTTCGTGGATTTGTGTATTTGTCCCTCTCTACACTGATGCTTGAGCAGAAAAATGCCCTCCTCCCCAAAGCCTCCAGCCGCCAGTGTCCGGACTGCACGTGAGTTCGGTTTTGCTCTTCTAGTTCACATGTCAGTACTGACTGCTTTTGTGACCCTGGCGTTGTACGTCGTTTAATAAAAGTTTATTCCCGCTTGGTAAGTTTTTTCGTTCAAAATCACTTCACAAAATGTGAAATTGACTGCTTGCGTTACAGTTAAAGTTTGGTAGACATGTCAGCTTTGATGGGAAAGCAGTTGAAACTGCCTCTCTTCCCGAAGTTTCCACATGGCGTAGAGGACGACAGTGCCGCTCCTCTTAGTGACCACATTCCAGCTTGAACTCTCCTCAGTAACTCGGAAAACTTAGCATTTCCTGCCCCTTCTCTCCTTTTTTTAACGAAGGTAGAAGTGTCAGGGTTCCAGGATCTGCTAGTTAGTTAGGAGTTTAATTTTTCCTAACCTATCCCCACACTGCCCACAGTATTCAGTTAATGTCATTTTTTGTTAGAATGGGATGCTTTGAACCTAACGATTCAGTGTGAAGGTGGTTTTTAAACGAAAACCTTTAAAATCGTAAACTTGTTTTAAAACTAGAAATGTGCTAGTATTAAGTTTACAGTGATTTAAAGTTCAGTAAATTTAAGGAAAAGAATGTAAGGTTAACACTCCTGGAAAGTTACTCAAGGAAAATGAAGTTTAATGTCCTCAGAACAGGTGATCTGGAGACCGCCTCCTTCTGCTGGTTCTGGCTGGTGATCTTTAGTTCAAGCTCTGAGTATCAACATAACAAAGTTGAGATGAAATCTAACAAAAGAGAAATGTTTCTTTAGTTAACTTGAAGCAGCTTTGCAATGAAACCACTTCCAAAACTTGCCCATCTGATACTTCCCCGAGAGATCACTGCAAGGTGACACGTCCTTGTGTAGTTCAAAGCAGTGGTAGCCGGCACAGCGCTGGGTCTCCTTTGGAAATGGGGGTACAGAAGAACCCCTCCAAATAATCGGCAAGTCGAAATGCTTAGGTGTGCTTGTACCCATTTTACTGTGTTTCAAATTTAGTTCAAAAAGACGCAGAACGAAGGCAAAAAGAGGTAAGTTTAGGGTAACCTGTATTATTGACATCGTGAATGTGACATTAATTTAGACATAAATCTTTAATTGCTAAAATACCTGTATCTGGGGAATGTTTTCCTTTGTTAGAAAATAGTGTTTGCTTATAAAAAGATCTCTCTGTAAACAGAATACGTTGAAGAATGAGGCGACGACTGTTCCTCACGGGACCGGTGTGGCACCTTCTGGGTGTGTCCTGTGTATACCTAAACTGAAGGCAGATTAAAATGTTTGGTCATTTCTCTTCACATAATGTTAGATTTTAGTTCTTATTTTGATGTATTGAATTTGAATACATTTATTCATATTGAGTAATGGCAGTGGTTACAAAATCAGGATACAGTAATCCAGAGGAATTCTGTGCAGCAATTAATTTTGTAGCCAACCCCAGCTTAGTAGACATTTTGGCTGTTTTTTATCTTTCACTCTTAAAATGTCAACATCCTTGTGCCATATAAATATTTTTGCACAGTTTTCTGATGGTTTTCTTGGATGAATTCCTAGGGATAGAATTGCTGAGTCAAAAGGTAGGCATATTTTACATTTTCATATATTTTGCCAGACTGCCTTCCAGAAAAGTACCTATTTATAGAATTCCTGTTTTCTCAGTCTGAGCATTATTTTCATTTTTTCACGCTGCTAGGGCAAAAGAGGATCTCACCCTCCTTTAGTTTTGAAATAGCTATTGAGATGGAACAAGTTCTCATGTCATTTTTACTTTTGACAATTATTTATGGCTTTATCTCTATTTGGATTATTTACAGCATTTGAAAGCATCTTTAAGAACTTGATATGGTGGTTTTGTTACCACCTGAGACCTTATGACCGTCAGGGCCTTACAGAGGATGTTTGTGAAACACAGGAAGACAAATATCAAAAGGAATGCAGTTAATTGAACCTGCACAGGGGGTAGTTTTATTAATGAAGCCCTATTTTATTTTTGCCCTATTGAAAATCAGCTTTGACTATTTTCTGACAAGTCAAATACAAATGGTAATAAATGTTGGCATTTTTAGTCATAATGTTCCCTGGGGTGATCATTTTTGATCTTTTGAGACTAAATTGTTTCAAATACCAGCCCTGGGAGCTCTTTAGGTTTTTTAGGAGTGTTTTCCACACAGGCTTCTGTTATTTGTACACTGTAGATTGAGATTTCCCTTTGGAGCCAATTATTTTTTATTCAAAACGATCTAGATGTTAAGGGCATGTTGATTTTTGGAAGTTCTCTGATTGTAGCCATTCAAAACAAATTTTAAAGACAGACTTCTGCATATTGCTGAACTGAGTTTTCAAGTCTGTTTTCAGTCCTAAGGCAGTGTGATTTGGGGAACATGAGCAGAGGCTGCAAATGAGGAAACCAGCTTGAGAGTCAGTCTCTTGAGCTGCTCTCTGCCAGGTGCTTTCTAAATGCCATTTGATTTCATCCACACTTAACACAGGTGAGAAGACAGTACCCAGAACAGGAAGCCCTTGCTTGTGAGTGACAGTAAGGATTTGGACATAAGGGGCTCTGGTTATGATGAGTAACAGCTGAGACTCCAGAAAGCATGGGCTGAAGAAGGGGCTAGGGTGAGGGGAGGGCAACAAGCGGCTAAGGTCCCATGGTTCTCCAATTTGGGGTAGGGCTCTCAAATCATGACCAGAGCGTGTGGGCTCCCAGCCACACTGTGTTTGGGGCGAGATTGAATGTCCTCTCCCAGATGGGACCAGGTCTCAGGCTGCTTCTGGTTGTGCTGTAGGAGTGTGCCCAGTCACGGTGCCGAACTTAACGCCCTGGTCTTGGACCCATTTCCGGAAGTCTCTTGTCCTCTACCAGGGAGGGATAGTCAGTTATGCCCTGAAGCCTCTCTGCCTGCACCTTTTGATATTTTGGTTCTAGGCATCCTTGAAGAAAGGAAACTGGGAACCATTTAAGAAGGTGAAAGGATTAAAAATCATGACTTTAAGAATGGCAGAGAATGCAGAAGAGCCGCCTACAGAGGAACACATTTGCCTTCCTAGGTTTTAAGGGACTGCGTTTTTTATCTTCAGGAGGCAGAACTAAAGTGAGGAGGATCGGTGGAGGGGGGTCAGTTTTTGTGCAAACATGGATTCAAAACTGGGTAGACCAGGGTAACAGCACCAACAGCTAAAACATTCTTTGCTGCATCTGCAATCTTTTACAGATGAGAACAGGTGGAGCCTAGAGCAGGGAAGATCGTTCAGCAGTTTCACACCTGTTAGTAACACATCCTTGCTTGGGGCCACTTAGGGTTGGAGCAGGAAAGCAGCACATTGGTGGTCGTTTGTCGCTGGACCATCCTAAGTCCCAGATCTTGAGGGCCTGCTGTGCCGGCCCTGGGTAGAGGGGGGACACTGGACAGGCTGACAGCAACCAGCAGAGCAGGGTGGCCAGCAAGAAGCCGAGGTTGAGGAAAAGCAGCTGTGGAGGGAGAGACGTCTAAGCCGGGGTGCTGACTGGGGGGGGCTAAACATAAAGGCACACTTGTTACAAGCTTGACACAATGATCTCGTGCTTAGCTGCTCAGTTTTGTTGTTGACCTTGTGGGAGGATAAGAATAAGGTGTAAGCCCTAGAAAATATGTACTGAGATGTGTGTACAGCCCGTGTTTAGCAGGTGATGACGTAAAGTTCACTGGCGCACTCATTTCGGAAGCGTTCATCTTGCGGTCTTCTGGCTGTGCTACGGTGACGTTGCGGGCAGGCCCCCGAGTGCGATGGCTCGTGAGCGGTTGGTTTGTGTTCTGTAAGTGTGAGGTCGTCACGTAGCAGCAGCGAGTGATGTGCCTGTAGGGAAGGTGACCTGGGATTGCGGGTGCATCGCGCCCTACTTAGAGTCAGCGTGTGCTTTCTGAAGTTTGGCTGGAGGTCTAGGATTTCAGTCTTGGCCAAAAAAAAAAAATGCTTGAAATTGATTAATCATCGCACTATGGAAAACAGAAAGCATAACGTAACCCATGCTGTTAACTTGGATGTTTGCTTATGATCCTTTTTGATGTTCATTTGAACGTCGTCATTTTACCGTTAGCCATTGGGATAACAATGGAAACAATTCTCTTTCCCAAAATTGGACATTTTTTGTGATAGGTTCTTTATGATAGGGTTGTTGGTACTTTTGAAGACATTTGATAAACATTTTGTCTGGAAGCTTAGTTAAACATACAAAATAGTTGGCCCTTGAGACGAGGCCTCTAGGTTGTCAGGAATGTTTTTATGGCACTGGTTCTTTTATGTAAGACGGTTGTCACGCTGCAGGTTGGGCTGCTCGGTCAGTTGCATCAGTTTTGAAGAAACGGCGCTTCTGTTGCTAATTAGCCTTTTTGCCACTTGGGAACATTCTGTTGGGGGAAGAACAAACTGCACTTCATTTTATTTTTAAATACACTTGACTGCCATTTCAGAAAATTGGGGTGGGCGGTGAGAGGCCCCTAGACTGTTCCTAATGTCGGGGGTCAGCTGACTTCATTCAGAGTCGCCCCTGTCCCTTTGGAGATCCAGCAGTCACCCCCTCGGAAGCCTTATTAAAGATCAGCGAGGTGGAATGTTGGGCTAGATTATCTTTGGGATGATCTACTTTTATGGATATGAACAGACTAAAGTGGAGAATCTTCCACTCGGACACCTAATGCAAGCCTCAACCTACTGTGACGGAAGATGTGTAGAAGAGATAGGTGGGCCTGCCAGGTGGCATCGTCCAGGAGATTCAGACTCGGGCTGCCCCAGCAGGATGGGGGATGTGAGTCCCTGCACCAGGGGCTCTCCATCTGGAGCCTCCCAGGAGCCCTGTGGGTAGGTTTCAGGTGGCCTGTCTGCCCTACCCCAACCTGAAACACCCCAGGGCCCTGTCCAGGGTCTCTGCATCAGGGGGTGTGTGCTGTGAAGCCCTCTGAGGTGCCCTGTCTCCTATTTCCCACTCCCCCAGGGCCCCCTCTCCTCCTGCCCTGTGGCTTTTTCCATCACTGTCCTCTCACTGTCCTGTGTACCAGACATTTTACCTACTTTGTCGCCCCCCCCCCCAACTGTCGAAGAAGAGGGAGTTGGGTCTGTTTTGATCACTGTTGTATCCCCAGCACATAGTAAGCTCTAGGAAACATTGTTGAATCAAAATGGAATGGTAAACCTGCCACCGGTGGAAGGGGTGGTGGTTTTTAGTTTTTGAAGCTTTAGTCCCGTCCTTGGGGGTCTTATTTCTGTGGGCTCTGTGGCTTCATAGCACACGTCCCTCCTTTCCCCCGCCTGCTGGAGAGGCAGTGCCTTGACATACGGGTATTGGGTGTGTGACCGGCCCAGTGCCCTCGAAGTAGACCAGCCCTGGACACAGGTGAAATTGTCGGTGGAGTTGGCTTACCAGCACCCAGGATACTTGTGCCGCTTCTGGGCTCCTTGCTTTTCCCTGAGTCACACAGGGAACTCAAAGGAGACTTGAGGGCTGGCAGGCTTCGAGGAGGGTCATGCTGCCGACCCAGGGTGAGTCTCAGGAGCGCGTGTGATCGAGTGTCAGAAACATTGGTTATCTTGAGGGTTGTTTCAACGGTTCAGGTATACGTGGGCCTTGGTTTGCTAACCAGAAATCTGCTGTTAGCTGTGCTCTTTGTCACGAGTGATGTTCTGGGGCCAGCTTGCACAGCTTGGACTTCAGCGACGCAGGCACCTGACTCAGCTCTTACCAGCCTCAGAGGACTCAGGTGAGGTGTTGAAATGAAACGTGACAAGATGCTCTTTAAGGTTACTGTTCCGGTGTGTGCTTACTCGGTACTTCGTGTAGGTGCCAGGTGTGGGGGCTTCTCCTCCTCCGGGGACGCAGCGCCTCCCGGGCCCCTGTGCCGCTAGAGCTGGACGCGTTTCCACTCTTCGCTTTTCCTGTGAATAAATGCAGGAGATTTGTGGCGTGTGTGGCACCCCTCACCTTCTTCACATTGGCAACAGGACCCTGCCGGGTGGAGGGACACGCAGGTTGGCTCTTGTCTTCTTTGGTTACATCCGGGGCTGCAGTGAGTGTCCTTCGGTGGGGCCGTTTGCAGATGTGTCTGCACGTGTCCCGTAGGATGGACTTGCAGCGTGAAGTGTCTGTGTTGGAGGGGACGGCGGTTTCCACTTGCTGGACGTTGGTGCCTTCTCCGGAGGCTCGCAAGTCCTCCGAGTGAGGTTTTCCTCCCGTGTAAGATTGTTACTCATTTGCCATTTGCCAGATACTTATTATGTGCCCGCTCTGTGCTGCTCTGGGTGCTGGGGACAGAGCAGTGAGCAGAAGGGACGATGTCCTTACCGTGTGGCGCTGACGAGGCAGTGGGGGAGTGCTAACCCATAAGCAGACTTTGACCTTCATATGATGCATCTCTTATGATGAGTGAGATAAGCTATTTCCTTCCCTGTGACTTTTATGCTCATACCTTTTCCCCTCTGTGGGGTTTATTCATTTCATTCTCTATGTCAGGGTGTTCTCCACGTTGGCACTGTTGACATTTTGGATTGGAGGACTGTGGTTTAGCAGCCTCCCTGGCCTCTAGAGCCAGGAGCACCTCTCTGTTGTGAAAACCAAAAATATCTCCATAGTCAAAACCTAGAAAAACTTGAGACTGTTATCACGGGGGATTTCAGAGCCAGACGGGCCTGTGAGAAGGATGGAGGCACCAGCGGAAACACGTGTGTTCTCCGCGGGTCCTGCCGCCCGGGAAGTTCCTTCAGATGCAGAAGTTAATATGGTTTACAGATAGAGAGCTGTGATGAGAAGGCTGGTCTTTTTCAGATGCTTTTAACACTTAAAAATTTTATTGACTCTGAGTTTGGAAGCTTGCAAGTTCTACGCCAGACTAACTTTGGCACGGGACTGCAGCTGACCCGAGAGAGGTTATCTGTGGTGACAGGGCACCATAGGCCCTTATGTCTGTGAGGTTTGTTTTCAGATGACATTTGTTAACAGTGCAAGTTGTCACTCACGGGCTGCGCTTCATGCACACTCCCCGGGTTTGTCAGGAGACACATTTGGTCCCTTCTCTGCCCTTGGACTCCAGGTTACAAGAGTGCACAGCAGCTTGGGAGCTGTTTGTTCTGGAGCCTTGTGGCCGACATGACCATGTAAGAGGCTGCGGGGGTGCCCCCGTGGGCCCGATGCCCCTGGGCTCTCAGTTCTGGTTTCCCGGCAAGCCCCGGCTCACAGGAAGTCGGGGACTGGACGCGTGGCACGTGCTCCCTGTGGTGGTGCGGGCTGTCACGTCTGTGGGAGTTTTGTAGGAGTCACACACTAGGGGGTCCTGTGAACCTGAACCCTCTGCAGAGGTCAGGGCAGTGGTCAGGTATGTTCCAGAGGAAATCTTGCCTAACTGTGCATGTCTGTGGGGCCTCTGAGGGTCAGGGAGGTTCTGGAGGGATGCAGTGAACAGCTGTGGTGCTCACACGCCACCTGGTAATGCGTTAGCAGACCCTCTGTCTTCTGTCTCGACTGGTTTCATCCAGTTTTTGTGTAATACGCTACAGGATTTTTTTTTAAAGATTTATTTATTATTAGAGCACACGTGCACACACGTGAGTGGGGGGAGGGCAGAGGGAGAGAATCTCAAGCAAACTCCCCGCTGAGCGCAGAGCCTGACACAGGGCTGGATCCCACGACCCCAAGACTATGACCTGAGCTGAAACCAAGAGTTGGACGCTCAACAGAGTCACCCAGACGCCCCAGTATGCTATAGGATTTTTAAAAATTTGTGATGAAAATGCTTAAAGTTAAGAATTTAAAAACATGTCAGTAGTATCAACAGTTACTCATTTTGTCTATTTTCCATTTCATATTCCTTGGTTTTAGAATTTTGTGTCTTAATCCAACTGTGATTTTTTCTTCTCTGCTTCTGTGTCTTTCAGCAAACGGGGATTCAGTGTCCGGTCCTTTGGAACAGGAACTCACGTGAAGCTCCCAGGACCAGCACCCGACAAGCCAAATGTTTATGATTTCAAAACTACATATGATCAGATGTACAATGATCTCCTTAGGAAGGACAAAGAACTGTATCCCAGTGGGTCGCCCTTTTAAAAACCCCACGTGCTTGTCTCTGGCAGGTGTCATCTGACGTGTGTGTCACTCTGACCTCCAGTTTAGGGGTGTCTGTGACACAGGTACTTAGCGGCTGCCTCTGCGTGGTGTGCTGAGTCACGGCACGCGTGACGCGGAGGTGGACGTGTAGGGCACGCAGGTGCCAACGTGCAGCCCATGTTGACAAGGTGAGGGCGGGTTCTGACGTAACGTCAAACAGGGCAGCGTGGGTGAGGAAGGCAGAAACCACAGAGTGGAGTTGCTTTTCTCACTGCAGGGCTGCCTGCTGCTCCCCTCCGCAGGTAGGTGTGTGAATGCACACGTGAGCACAGTGTGCGTCGAGGCACACGTAGGCAGGCTGCCTCACACATCTCTGCCATGTTTGCTACCAAAGGAAGCATGTTAGAAGCACATAATTTGAGAGAACTTCATTTCAGGAAGAGGCAAAACAGACTGGATCTGCTACTTAAGACTCATGTGAAAGAAAGGTATTTTTTTATTATTATTCATTTTGAGAGAGAGAGTGTGTGCCCAAGCGGGAGGGGCAGGGGGAGAAGGAGAGGGAATCCCAAGCAGACTCCGCGCTGGGCGCAGAGCCCACCGTGGGGCTCAGTCTCACGACCCTGAGATCACAACCTGAGCTCAAACCAAGAGTCGGTCGCTTAACCGACGGAGCCATCCAGCACCCCCAGAAAGGTATTTTTTAAACAAATGTTATGAATGTGGCGTCAGGCCATACAGTGGCTCAGATCATTGTTGCCTGGCCTTTGCCCGGGACGCTTCATGATCACTCATGCTGCTTTGGGACTTCTGGGTCTCCTTGTTACAGTGAGGGACTTCTAGTTCTCAGGATGGAGCCCAAACATACGCCAAGTGAGAGGAGTATAAACACCAGAGAGAAAACCCTGTCCTCATGTTGGTGCTTTTGCAATTTTTAATAAACTACACGTGTTTTCTGTAAATCTATAGATTATTTAGTGGGGAGTGTGGCCCCAAAGGTCATTCTAGCAAAGTGTAAAACTGGACCCCGACAGTCACTCCATCTGCCCCCGGTGCTCTCCTGTCTCTCCTACAATTAGCGGTCGGGGCGTTGAGGCCGAAGTGCCGTAGTGGGGCATGTGGGGCTGTCTGTGGGAGGCGGGAGTCCAGGACTTGCAGTGCGGCATCCCCGAGGTCGTCCTGGGTGCCCCCCTTTCCCAGGAGCCGCAGAGCCTGCACTGGGGAGAAGAGCCTGCGTATTTCTGGTGAGCTGTGCCCTGGTCTCCGTATCGCAGGGCCATGCACGGCTCACGTCCTTGGGCCAAGAGGGAGGGCCGGGCTCTGGCTCCGCTAGAGGCAGCATCTCAGAAAGGCTGCTCTCCCTGAAATTCTCCTTTGTGTTGAGAGCCGCCCTTCAGCCTTGCAGAGAAGTGTTGACCACTAGCCCCTTATCCTGGAGAAACCTGTGACCTTAACTCCAGGTTTTTCTAACTTGCTATGAACTCTTCATGTGTCGTTAAGCTTATCTCGAGACTGTGTCTGTTTTTGAAGATTCTTCAGCTAGCACCATTCATTTTTAAACTCTCGTACTCAACGAGAGAAACAAAAACAGATAATAACGCACTCATCATACTACCTTAGTTATTACAGATGAGGCCTTCTGACATTGGAGCTGACCGTGATCTTTCTGTTTCTAGGAGTGGGCAGCACTTAACCACTTTTTAAGACTGGAACAAGAGGGATTTGGAGTAGGAGGGTTGATGTGCGTGTCTTAGCAGTTCTGAATGAAGGAGCAGAGACCATATATATGCTCAGAATTCAGAATCTCCTTTGTGGGTCTGACCTCGTACAGATGCACAGTCTCCCCACGGAGCATCTAGTCCAGGAGACGGCCACACGTGTGTGCCTTTGCTGCATCGTGGGGAAGGTGTGGTGTTCGGGGGGACATGGCTGTTCCCACTGTCACCAGCAGTATTTGCCTCCTGAGACCCTGCGTAGGAAGGTCACCTTCACGGACCTCCCCTTTTGATTACCCCTCATGAGGCACTGGGAGAGAGACACCTTTGTCGGTTTGTTGACTTCACTTGGGTGGGATTTTGTCTTCTAGGAAGGGTGCCGAGCTCAGCTCTGGGCCAGTGAAGAAGGGGCATCTGCTCCAGCAGGGTCGGTGTGCACACTGGCAGGACTCTGGGGGCGGGGGCACAGGTCTTTCACGCCTGAGGGGAACAGAGGGAAGGAGGCGGAGGAGGATCGGCTGTGTGTTGGGAGTCACACCTGGCTTGGGAGGTGCCCCGAGGACACGGGAGGGGAATACTTGACTAGTGATGGCTGTGGGGGGTGCCCTGGTGTTTTGGTCGCTTCTGCATTGGCATCTGAGACAAGAAGCAGAGAAGCACTAGAAGCCAGGTCTGTAACCTAGAATACTGGGGCTTCTGTGGAAGCCGGGAGGTGAGGCAGAGTGGCCTGGTGGCGGGGGTCGGGCTCCCCGTGTGTGCGTGCACGGCGCTCCTGAGGCTGAGTGTGGGGCCCTGACGTTATTAAGCTCTCAGTACGTTTTGGCCAGCGGTCCTATTAGTGTGAAAGCACCTTATTTCTGAAACTGTTTGGCTCTTTGTAGGTGGTTTTCCCTGTGGTTTTCGGTCTGTGAGCAGGGTGGGCCTCGGGGGCAAGCGCTGGCCTGCGGTCCCTGCAGAGGACCTGCCCCTGGGAGACCGAGGAGGCCAGGGACGCGAGTTGGGTTAGAAACCTTGTTAAACTAACCCTAAACTAATTAGTAAAGCTAGACTGGGCTGGTTACCAGTTCCCTGTGGGGATTATCTACTGTAGTACAGGGAATCCAAGTTGGCCTGACGCTGCGCAGGCCACCGGAAACGTCCGGTTTCTCTCTAGCCAGGGGTGCCGTGGGTTTTATACAGAAGAGCAGTGTTGGGAGAGAGTCCACGTAGCGGGTGAAGTGCAGTCCGTGGGCGCCAGTGTGTCTCACGGGGCTGTGCAGCATTGCCACGGCAGATTCTAGCACATTTTTAAATCTTATTTAAATTCAGTTAATTAACACAGTGTATCATTAGTTTCAGAGGTAGAGTTCAGTGACTCGTCAGTTGTAGACCACACCCCATGCTCATTCCATCACGTGCCCCCCTTTGTGCCCCTCCCCCCCTTCCCCCCCCCCCCCCCACGGAAACCCCCTGCCCCAGCAACCCCGGTCTACCTTCTGTGTCTGGGTGTGCCTCTCCCACACGGTTCCTACACACGGAGCCCTGCAGCGTGTGGTGTCTTCTGGAGTGGGCTCCCCCCAGCATGTTTTTGAGGCTCGCCCGTGTGGTGGCGAGGATCAAGCTATTTTTCAATGTAATCTTCTTTCTCTTCACCTTTTTGTCCTCCTTTGCCTGGGAGTTATTTTGAATACGGAGCAGCCTTAAACCTGGCGTTTTGCCCTGTGGGCTTCAGCGCAGCTCCCAGGTAGACTTCGGGAGTTTTTCTTCTTTTCCCTCCAGAGCCATGTGCCAGGCTGGAGCTGCCCTGGGCTGCCCTCGCTGAGGGAGCGGGAGTCTGCAGCTGAGCCCTCAGCCTGCCTGGAGGACCCTCGCTGGAATGAGAACGTCGTTCCTTCTCCATGTATGAAGGGCCCGGCTGGGACCTCACGCCCAGGATCACTGGGCCCCGGGGGGCTTCTGCGTGAGGCGTGATGGGGAGCCCATCTCAGACCTTTCAGTAGATCATCGCTTTGGGAACTACAAAATCACTTATCTTAAAAAGCAAGTAACTATATCTTTAAATAATAGTGGGATTTTTAATACGAGAGACCAGTTGCTCCTTAAACTCTGATTGGAAACACAAGTAGAACGAGCACTTTCTGGGATCCTGACTTTGTCCGCGCAATTAGGACACACTTGGGGGCCTGTATCCAGCACACTTTCCTAATTGTTCTCCCACCTTTTGTACTCACCTTAGGGATTTAGCCTTTTTTAAACCACATACTCACTGTCATCCTCTGGCTGTGCTGTCTTTTAGGCCTTGGGCTGTATGTGTGCAGGTGACCCCGAGCGACACAGGTGTGCCCTGCACGGGGCCGCGGATGGGCAGTTCTCTTGATGATCCAGCACAGTCCTGGAACTGTCTTTTCTCATGATTTCCTTAACATTTTTTCTTCATATTACTTTATTCTAAGAATAGAGTATATGATGTCTGCAAACTGTCTTCGTGCGCTGTTGATGTTACCAGGTTTCTGGTCAACAGTGGGCTGTCAAGTTTTTGGAGAGTCAGTCATACTTGGATTTTCGTCTGCAGGGGGCGCCCCTCACCCTGGTGGTGTTCAAGGGTCCGCTGTATGTATACCCGGTTCTTCACGGTGCACTTTTTCATGCTTTGGGGTAAAAGCTGAAAATAAAGATGATTTCTAAGATTGTAGATCCCCACAGCCTCCTGATCCCTGTTGTTCTGCAGTAGGGCCACTGGCCTTTTCCTTTTGTTGGGGTGTCCCCGGGCTCTGGTTTGAAGCTCAGCGTGCCTTCTCCTGCTGGGCCTGTCGTGGGAACGGTTCCTGCAGCTCAAGCCCGTGTTTTGTTAACCTGCCCCCGGACGGCTCGCCGCCCCTGAGGTGTCGGGCGCTGTCTTCGCTTCCGCTGTAACATTGGATCCTATCTTGTTTCACACTGGTTGGCAGCTACGTTTTTAAGTAGTTTTTGAAAACAGTGTTTATCTGTTTAACAAATGAGCATGTTCCTAAGCCAAACACTGATTTCTAGAGAAACTCTGTTCTAGTTTTGCTGATATTTAAGCTTTCAGGTTTTAGGAAGGCACTCGTGTTTTAAAAATATAAATCATGGCCTTAAGATACTCCAGAGGAGGCAGAAGAGCCGCCATCATGTCTCATCTGGGGAGATGCCGGATGTTGAACAGAGACGGCTGGGTAGCTGCCAGGGGTCACTTGCGCATCTGGGCGTAACAGAGCCACGCTGACCTCGCCCACGGCTTCCAGAGCTTGCCCAGGGCAGGGAACAGACCTGGTCTTCCCAGCCCACGGTAGGTGAGATGCTGACTCCAGGCGTGTTGAAAGTGGGTTATATGAAGTAGATCACACCGGTGGTTTCACATTGTCTAGTAACCTCACGGGTGGTGGGAGGAGGACACTGTAGACCAGCCAGGACTCCTGGCCGCCGAGCCTCATGGTGGCGCAGCAGCTAGGTTGGGTCCAGTGGCTCAGGAGCTGACTTTGAAATTTCCTCCAGGGGTTCCCAGGTTCTCGTTTGTGCAACTTACGTGCTTTGCAAAAACTGCTTGGATTTCCAAAATGAATTTATTTCTTAATAGAAGGAAGTCTTAGCTCGAAAGCTTTTTATTTAGTGGTTCTCAGAGTGTGGTTCTGGGATTCCAGCTGTCCCCACAGCCCTTTCAGAAGATGCCAGGCTCAAAGCTGTTTGCTCTTTGCCTTTCCCACTCTCCCGCAGTGTGCCAAGGGCTCTGTCCGAGGCTCCCACCTACCGCCAACCAGTCCTCCCTCTGGTGGCTGGTGGGCTGTGTTTGTATTGTTGTGAAGACCTGCGACACCCCAGGGTGGCCCCAAACCTGCCCCCTCCCGGAAGCACTGGGCTCTGCCTCTCCAGCTGTCTTCTTCCTCTCAGGACAGGGAGGAAGGGGGACAGAGGTGCTGGGTGCAGTGGGCCCCTGTGAGGCCTGTAGAGACCAGACCTGCGGGCTGTGGTGAGGCCACCGCGTGCCACTCCTGTCCTACAGTTTGCTGGCTTAAGAGCAGCCGTAAGAAATCTCTTCCTTCCATACTCTTTAGTGCTTTGCCCTGAAAACGGGCTGAGGGGTGTCTCCTGTATCCATACAGGTTAGGGGTGGCCCGGGTTCCCGCGTGTCCCCCTTTACTTGGGCCTTTCCTCTTTGCCCTCTGCTTGGTAGCACTTGGCATGCTTCTACATGTGTGGTCTCCTTTGGCCTTTCGCCCCTGAATCTAACCTCGGGGTTGGTGCGGCCTGTGGCACGTAGCCAGCACTGGATGGTGGAAATCAGGTGAGCTGCCGTGAGCTCTGATGGGGGTGGGCTCGGTGGGCATGTGGGAGTGCATGCTCTTCCCAGGGCTGGGGGGCCTGGCCAGGCCTTGAGCGGGAGGACGTGCAGGGGGTTGAGTGGGAGGGCTCCAGGGAGATGCCAGGCCAAGCAGGAGGTGTGGGTCTGAGTCCCAGTGGTCCTTACAGCGACAGGCACGGCTCTTCCACCAGCCTCGGGGGCCGAGTGCCCACTGAGGGAGCCCCGAGTGGAGACGCTGCTCCAGCTGCGTCCCCCTTGGTACAGACGACTGCATTTGGGAGTGTAGAGTGTAGGCACCACATCAGGGCGTCGTCCTGCCCACACTGTGTCGCCAGCAGATGCCCTCAGCCCTCTGTCCAGAGGGGGCTCCCAGTGGGTGTGTGACCTCTAAAACAAGGAGCTTCGTCAGAGTGCCTTGGAGGACACACATCGTGAAGAGTGGGAAAGAACTGTCATCAGCACCTTCTTCGGGGCGGGCCTGGTGTCTGCCCTGGCCCCAGAGCAGGTCTGAGCCACACGTTCTGCACCTGGACGATGGGCCTCTTCCTGGACGGCAGCCGTCCCTGTCCCAGCCCCACTCAGGGCACACTGGGCATCACTGTTACCCCCAAGAGTAAGATTTTGAGGTCTTTATAAGGAAAAGCCCCTGCCAGGCCCTGTTTCACGCAGTTCTGGGTGCATCCCAGGTAGCGGGAGATGCTCAGTGACGCCCTTCTCTCTCCATGGCCTCTGCTCAGCTTGGATTTCTGCTGATGGTGACCCTCGCCGTCCGCTCATCCTCGGCCACGGCTGTTCTCCCCACTGGCTGTCCCCGCTGTCCCCAGAGGCCTGTGGCTCTGGCCTCCCCCGCTGGTCCCCATGAGGAGTCCGCTGGGGGCGGGTGGGTTGGTTTACGGTGACCATTGGCCCCTTGGATGGACTCCTCATCCTCCCTCCGAGGTAGACAGGTTGGTTGTGCCAAATGCGTTGTGTGGACGGTGTCGCAGCTGAGCAGGGGCGGGGTCAGGCAGGGACCGTTGCAGCTCAGTGACCACCCTGGGCTTGGTTTAGTTCCTGTGTCCTGTTCCTGCTTTTGGCTTACCTTTTTTTTTTTTTTTCCTTTTTTAAGATTCTTAAATTTTGTGGTAAGACAACTATTTTTCTTTAAATCACTAAGTAACTAGAATTTCAGTGAGGCAGAGGGTCATTTTATTTTTCCCTTGTACTCGGTTGCAGTCAAGTCGGGCATCTGGGTGGCTGCAGCCGTTCCCAGCCCGCAGGCTGCTGCCTTCCGCCGGCAGAGCTCCGCGCGTTGTCCCCGCGGCGGCCGCCATCCCCTGCTGCTGGACTCAGCCTTTCTCCCCACGGGGGGCTTGGTTGGGACTTAGTCCAGTCTCGAACCATTTATGTAGAAAAGACATGGTATTGCAGATTTAAAATTCATAATTTTAAAACTTTTTCTTCAAAAAGTTTCAAAAAGTACGTGTTCACTAAAAGTCTTCATCTTCAGGCTCAGCTTTTTGTTTTGAGGTTAAAATTTTTATAAAATTAAACAGCTGGGGGTAGGTGCGCGTGTCTGTGAAACAGACACTAAGGGGGCTGCCCAGCCGGCTCCGTTGGTGGAGCTGTGACTCTTGATCTCCGGGTTGAGACTTCGATCCCCATGGTGGGCGTAGAGCCTGCTTTAAAAACACACACATGCACAAAGACAAAATATTTTTCCCACTGTAATTTATTTATCCAGCCATGTTATTTTAAAAAGTTTTTTTGGCGACCATTCTCTCAAATTTAAATGAATACGGTGTTTTACCCTATTTGGACAAGTGGTCATCTACTACTTCTGTTATTTAAAAGTCTCCTACAACCTACTCAAACTCAGCCTTGCTGGACCGTGCATTACGGTGGACCCTTGTCATCTGCTCGCATCCGCCGACTTACAGCGGCCAGGAGTGAGACCCTCTCTCTCTCTAAAGCTGGAGGAGCCTCAGGCGAGGTCCTGAACTTTGACCCCACTACCCCCACCTCCAGGTTTTGGAGCAGGTGGCTGCCGGCACGAAGGATCGAAGAATTGTCCGGCCAGTACTTTGAGACCCCGTTCAAAGGGGGGTGTTTCCTTTGAGGAAATGGGATGGCTTAACCCTCCCGTCCACAGTCCGCCGATGCTTGGTGCAGATCAGCCGGAGAGGGGAGCAGAAACTGCTGTGCTGCGTGGGGGGCAGTCTGTCCACGTGGGGCGGCTGGCACCTCCCAGAAGCATCTGTTCCAAGCAGCACAGCTTGCAAAGTGCCAGGTTAGGCAGATCAGGCAGCATCTTTCTGCGCGCCCCGAGTGCCGATCACTCAGATGAGACGAGAGCTGCCCCCTCCTCAGAACTGGAACGGTCCCCAGTGAGGCTGGGGGCCGCCCTGGACGATGCTGCGACTGGGGCTGATGCCACAGGCACGCGCACAGTGTGATCGCAAACGCAGAGGCCTTCGTCCCAACACGTTTTCTGCCAATGTTAGCCCAGCAAAAGGGACCTCGCCGCCACTGCGATTGTGTGTGCGGTCGTGGGCGCCTCTGCCTCGGTGTGCCTGCTGTTGGTCCCTGCTGCCCGCGGGCCTCGCCTCCCAGGCCTGGGTCCCCACTTAGAGCATTCGCATCGCCACGTGGCAGGTTGGTGGCCCAGGGAGGCCTCGGATCCCCACACCCTGAATGTGCAAACCCAGAGGCTTGTTTTCCTAATGTTCTTTATTTTTTCACCTAAGTAACATTTGTGCCTAAAAATGGTGATGTTGACATCTCCTGGCGGGCTCTCGGGGGCTGTGTTCTCCGGGAGGTGCCGAGCTCGTGTGTCTGGAGGGTCCAGTGTGTTCCTCACTGTTCGCTTTGGGGATGTGGCCATTTGACTAACATGAAATGATCCTGAAAGGTCCGCGTGAAGGCAGGCGTGCGACTGTGCTGCTGCTTTGGTGGCCACTGCCTGTGGTTCTTGGGGTTGTGTTTTTAAAGAGGCCTTCGACGAAACCCGGGAGGTTTTGTTCCAACAGATTCTCGGTGACACAGGGCCCACACAGCGTCCGGCCCTGGGCGTGTGGGGCCGGGCACCGCTTCACGCTGTGGCCCTGAGCGGACTGTCCTGGCCGCACTGTGTGGGCCGGGGGCCGGGGGGGCAGCCACCCGTGTGTCCACTGAATGCTAGAGGTCGCAGGGCCGCAGGCCTGCCCCGTTCATGCCTCAGTTGGTGCTGATTTGAAGTGAAGGCAGAAATGTTGCAACTACATGATCCTGAGATCTGAACTAAACACTAATTGTTCCTGCGATGGGTGGGAAGACCGAGTTCCCCGTTGAGGGGCTGCCCTTCCACCGGGTACCTGCAGGGGAGCAGGTGCCTAAGAGACTCCAGCTGCATGTAGGGGGTTCCCTGGACGCCTCCCCCCCTTCTCACGTGTCGCACACTCCAGAGGGAAGCCTCGGGCAGGAAGGGGTCCCAGTGGATTCTTGAGGCCAGCAGAGAAGAGAGAAGGGCAGGCTCCTGACTGGGGGTTCTAATTTCTTGGGCCAGGGAGTTGTCCCTCGTGGTGGGTTTGGGATTGGGAGATTGCCCTGGGCTTCCCGGGAGCATGGCCCTGCTGACCTGGATGCTGTATTCTGTCCTCGAGTCTTTGGGGGGCTTTCAGAAGCTCCACACGCCCCTGGGGCACAGCTGGCTGTCGTCCGTCTCGGGACCATGGGCCTGGGTTCAGCACGGCGGCAACCCTCTCAGCGTCACCAACGCCCACAGCTATGTCCAGAGTGGCCCCGGTGGCCCAGCCAGCAGGGCAGGTGGCTGGCGCTTGGGCACTTCTGAGCTGAGCTGCCTTTGAGGATCTTCCCCCAGAGGGGACTTGGGTCCCCACATAAGAATTCTTGTTCCATGTCTTATGTTTCCATTTGATCAAGCCTAAAATCGGAAGTAAAACTAGATTATAGGATTCAAAAAGAACAGGTTCTCTAGGTGTGGCCCACTCTTGGGAATCCTCAACTACATAGGATTTGGGTTCACATCCAAGGCCAGAAAGTGGAAAGACCTGAATTAGGCATGGCAGCGTTTGGGACAGCAGGTGTTGATACCCCACCGGTGTGTCCTCGGGGCTGTTCGCTCAGCATCTCTGAAATAGGCTTGCTTTTACTGGGCGAAAATCAGTTTGGTCCAACCAGGGCCTGACCCTGCCGCCATGAGCGTGTTAACCCCTATGGTGGGTGTAAGGGGAGCCCAGGGGCCCCCCAGGGTGAAGCTTCTGGCTTCCCCTGGTTGCAGAGCGGGAACACCTGGGGCCTGTGGGGCAGTGGCGCTCTGACAAGGTCTGAATTGTTCGTTGGATGGTTAAGACCCCAGAGTGTTTCAAGAGGATCCTTTCTGTGCTTCCTGTGGTGGGACCCAGAGCACCAGGTCTCTCCCTGGGCCCTCCCACCCTCCAGGTGCCCCCAGATCTGTGCCGGTCTCGTAGCTGTGGGAGGGGGTGGTTGGACGGACGGACTCACGTGCTCCTTCACCTGTTGCAGGTGAGAGCATGAAGACACGTGCCTTCTGAAGGCCGGGGCTTAGGAGAGCATGGTGGCTCCTCGGCCTCAGACCACGTTGCTCAGCGGGGCAGGGGTGGGGGGCCTCACCCAGAGGTCTGCATTGCACAAGAGCAGGAATGCGTACCTGTGGCTTCATCCCCATCTCCTCAGCCTTCAGGAAGTATCTCAGGTTCACGTGGAGGCTGAAGCTTCACTAGGAGGCTCCCCCCGATCCATCCCAGGGCACTTTTGGTCAGGGTGCTGGGGAGAGGGGGCGCCCGCATGCCACATCCTATGCCCCCACCCACCTAGGAACCCAGTTTCCTAGTCCGGTCAAGGGAGCTCCTTTCTCAGGAGGGTGTGACCTGCGGTGAGACTCTGGCCTCCTGCCCTGCCGTCCCTGGCGGCGCCATCCTGCCTTTGGGAGTTGGCTGGCCGCTCACTCAACACGGGCAGCCAGGCTGGTGGCTGGTCCAGGCCTGTGTGCGCTGGGGCATCTCGCTGCACTCCGGTGGTGTCACATCCTGTTCCTGTCCTCGCGTGGTTTCCAGGGGGCTCTGGAGCAGCCGGTGGGTTTGTGGGTTCATCTCCAAGGGCTCCTAGCTTGTGCACTTCCACCTGGCCCAGCCCGGGCCTTGCATCACTGTTGTTTGCCAGAAGTCAGTCCAAATGGGCTACTGTCACTACTTTCCTCATCCACTACTGAGGGTTGGGGTTTGATCCCTGAACTAGGCACTTTTTCTTTCGTTTGTTCCTCTTCTATGTAAATCACTGAGGCTTAAGTAAAGGAGGGGCAGTTTGGCAGGGCCCTAGGGGCACTGCTGCTGAGCGCCTAGTGGCCCCATCCCTCCTCAAGGGCGGGGCCTGGGAGCCAGAGGCGAGCTGCGAGCTGCACGCCCCTGGGTGGCGGTCTGTCTCCGGGGACGCGCTGGAGCTCGGCGGTCTTCGTCCTGCCGGCAGGAGTTCGGGCAGCGGGACCACGGGCCCTCCTGACTGCTTCGGCCGCCTCTATCCTCCCTGTTCACACAGGGCCTGTTCCGAGCTGTGTTCACACTGGACTCGGACGCCAAGCGCGTGAAGGGCCGAGTGCTGCTCGGCCTGCGTGTGGCTGCACAGCCGCCCCGGGCGGGCGCAGCAGGGGGGGGTGGGCCGGCAGCAGGGGGGGGTGGGCCGGCGGCGGGCCCAGCCCGGGGATGTGCGTCGTGGGTGGGACGCTTGGCTAAAAAATGACCAGATGGAAAAGCACCTCCCGGCTAACAGTCACGTGTCTTTTCAACTTAGAACTCTTCCGTAGACTGCTTGAATACATTCTGGAAGTTCTCTAGAAAGGCAGGAAATGTATTTTGAATAATAGGAGCTTAAGCAAATTGTTGTAACTTAACATCTGGGAAAGCCATTAAATGTATCCCTCAGAAATCCTCAGTCAGCTAGTCTGTGTCTCTTAAACAGAATTAACGAGGTGCTTATCCCCAGCTGTCAGGAACGACCTTTAGAGACCATGGCCGCGTCTTTAGGGCCTTTGTCCCAGTCTCTTGAGGGCGGTGAGCCCTATCCCTGCGGCCCTCAGTACAGACCGGGCCACTGGGGTTGGGTGGGGGTAGGCCGCGCACCTCTGCTGCAGGGCCTGTGTGTGTCCCCTCAGCCCCGCGGGGCTCTGGGCCTCCCTCACTCTCTATTTTCAGTTAACCTGGGGCTTCTGCCCCCTGCACCCTCTTCTTGCTGCTGAAGTTCCCTTTCTTGGTGGTTTCCAGATTTTTCTGGTGCTGCTGTGACTGAGCAGACGTGGGGGACTGGCTCTGTCTTTGCTGAAGAGCTCGTGCTCAGGGTGAATGGTCACCGCGTTGCTGCCGGAGTCGTCGAAGCAGCAGGCGGAAGAAAGGAGAGTGAAGGTTGCAGATACCAGGTGTCTGCTTTCTGGAAAGGGGTTGGTGTGAAGGCTGTGGCCAGCCTGGCAGGCTGAGGTGAGCGTGTGTAGAGATGCTGGTCAGGGCCAGTCTGCAGGGCTTAAGGCAAGCGCCTTCCCCACGGGCTTGTCTTCTGCAGGACCCAGGGGACGGGCACGGCCCACTCCCCAGAACTGCCTCAACCCTTCCGTTGCTTCGATGCACCTGCTGGGCAGGGCCGTGCTGGTGTATGCTCAAGGTGCTGAGCTGGGCGGGGGTTTAGGCGCCTCCTGGGTTTGAGAAAAGTCTTTCTAAAGTTCCTTGACTCTAGCACTTAGCTATACGCAGAATGGCATCTTACATATGTTGGACAGAAATAAGAGGATCAAGCCGCGGCCAGAAAGGTTCCAGAACTGCAGAGACCTGTTTGATCTGATCCTCACCTGTGAAGAGAGAGTGTACGATCAGGTGGTGGAAGGTAAGGCTGCAGACCCGAGTGTGCCCGGAGTGCCTGGGCCACTTCTCCGCCTGTCATGGCCTCAGTGGCCTCCCTGGGCAGGACGTGCAGCTGCTTCCAGGGCTGGGGAAGGTGGTCAGGGCCGTAGAGAGGAGGCCCCCAGCCTGCAGGGCCCACCTGAGGATGGAGGGGGGGTGGGAGATTGTAGCCTTTGGCTGGTCATGTTCATCCATGCAGAACCACCTGTGTGTTGGCTGAGCACATAGTGCAGGTTTTAAGGTCTTTGGGGTGCATGAAGAGTATGTGTGAAACGAAGGAACCAGGGGCCTGGTACTTGGCGAGTGAAAATGCTGTCGGATGCTCTACTCCAGGCAGCCTGGCTGTTCGTGAGTGAGACCAGCTGGTCGGCACGTTGAGGCTGATGATCACCAGGGTTCCTTGAATCACACCGGGCTTGGGAGTGCTCAGCCTGGTTGACCACCCCAGGGCCAGGGACGGGTAGAGCAGGTGCCCTGGTTCCACGGCCTCTGACCGCCGTGTCATCCTGGGCCTGTTAGATCTGAATTCCAGAGAGCAGGAGACCTGCCAGCCAGTGCACGTGATCAACGTGGACATCCAGGACAACCACGAAGAGGCCACCCTGGGGGCGTTCCTCATCTGCGAGCTGTGCCAGTGCGTGAGTGTCCCGCCCCTGCCGCTGCCGCACTCCTGCTCTGGCCCAGGGGTCCAGGTGTGCCTGCCCTGGGGTCCCCGGGAACAGTCTCTGCCGGAGGACATGACCAGGACCATCTCCTCCTGACACAAAGGTTTTACCAGGAAAGGGGCTGTCACGCAGTTTAGTTCGTGTTCATGTTGGGGTAATTTCAGATGTTCAAACCCAGATCAGCACAGAGGCGCCCATCGACCACGCGGCTTTGATTTAAGAACTTGCTTCTGTGCTTTTTCTTCGGGTGATGGAAGTGCAGTGTCCTGCTCAGTGTCTGGCCGTGTGCCCACCGAGAGCTTCTGCCAAAATCCCAATCAGGTCTAGCAGAGCCCAGGGGCCCCCAGAGCTCTGTGGGTGCTGTCATGTCCTCTTCTGCACCCTCAGGACCTGTGGGTCCTTGGCCTTCCCGGAGTGGCCCTGGGCATCCTGCCTTGTGTGGAAAACCGTAGGGGCTCTGCAGCTACTACGCAGCTATGCTCAGAGCAAACCATTTCCTCTTAGGCCTGGCAAAAGGACCTACCCAAGGAGAGACCCATATGCCTTGTCCCATAGGTTCTGCCGGTGAGATCTGCATTTAAGTCAGCTGACTCTGAGTGACAGAAAAATGAGTGAAACATGTGGCTTAACCAAGAAGTCCAGAGACAGGCAGGCCTGGACTGGTTTGCCACGGGAGGGGCCCAGGTCCTCCTCTCTCGTTGCGTCCAGCACAGCTCCTGTTCCCAAGATGCCTCATGGCCCAGCATGGCTGCTGAAGCTGTAGCACTTGTGCCCATGTTCTGGCCATTATGCAGGAGAATGGGCTGAAGAGGAACACAAGTCCCAGAAGTTGCACATGTGACTTCCATTTGGGTCACCTTGACAAGCGAGTTACAGAGGGGCTGCTCTTCACTTCAGAGTGGCACTGCTTACAGGCCAAGACTCAGGCCAGTGAATAGCCTCAGCCATGGTCCAGCCCATACCAGCCCTGAATCAGCCTCGAGCTGGCCGCTGGCTGCACCTCCTCCTTTAGGGCGGTGGTTCTCCACCAGGGGACGTCCGGCCACATCTGCACACATCTGTGGGTCTCACAACGTGGGGGTTATGCTAGGGGCAGCACTAGGATGGAGGCCACAGATGTTCAGCTGCACTGCAGAGCCTGGGCTGGCTTCGTCACTGGGTGCCTTTGAGCAAGTGACTGCACCTTGGCAGAGTGGGGGCAGGAGGGGCCGTGAGCTTCCATAGTTCATGTACGGGGGGCGTCCGAGGGCAGGCCCGGCTGCAGGCTCTCTGCCTCCCTTCCCTGGTGGGATTGCCCCCACCCCTCTGTCCTCAGGCTCCGGCCTGGGGTGGGTGGGAATGAGTCTGCAGAGCGGAGGACAGCACAAGCTCAGCAGGTGTTGCTCTCGCTTCTGCTGGGGGCAGGGGTGGGGCCGGGGCTCAGGGTGGCCTGTGTGCTCTCCCCAGATTCAGCACACAGAGGACATGGAGAACGAGATCGATGAGCTGCTTCAGGAGTTCGAGGAGAAGAGCGGCAGAGCCTTCCTGCACACGGTCTGCTTCTACTGACCCACCTGGCCTGGCGCCCGGCGCGCCGCCCACCCTCCTGAAGCCGTCTTTTTGAGCTTCCTTTTGTTAATACTTTTTCCTTCCTGATATTTGTTTTTACTTTTAGGTATTCTGCCGGCCAGGGCAGTGGTACCCAATAAACTGTGCATAGGAAATGCGAGGACACACCGATGCCAGATTCAAAACAATCACGTTTTCTCCCTCCCGCTTTTACTTCACGAGTGGGATGTTGATTATAAAGGTTTTTTCTTTACCCAGAAAAGTAAACAACGGTTTATGGTACATTTCCCCCATGCATTTGTGGCTTTCATGGTGGTCCCTTCCCCTCTGCCCCCCAAACTTGCTGGAATGTACAAATAACCTGAATAAAGCAATGGGCTTTACCTTGCTAGGAAAGAACCTGCAGTTGTCCAGTAAATCCATGTTGCTGGTCGTCTTCGCTTTGTCCTGAGTCCCCAGCTGGCCTGCTCCTGCCCAACTGCCACAGGTCCCTCTGGAGGGACCCTTGGGCCTTCTGAGGTTGGGGGATGGGGGCACCAGGGCCTGTGGGGCAGCCCAACTTCCTAGCAGGATCCTGAGGTCCTGCTGCCCACGGGGACTGCTGGAAGAATGGAACCCTTCTCCCTGTGGCACCTTCTCCTGGGGCTGAGATCGTTGTCCCCCAAGGAGTCTTACTTCCCCACGACCCCTCCTGACCCCTAGCTGTGGAAAACCTCAGGTCCCTGTGGGGAAGTGTCGGGGACTCCCGCGCGGGCAGTGCTGTCTTGGGGCTGTGGATGACAGCTTGGCTCAGGGACTCTTCCCCAGGCTCCCAGGATCATGGGGCAGCCTGCTGAGAACCATGGACACTGGCCTGGGCTTCCAGGCTGCCCAGTCCCGGTGCCTGGAGCTGACCCCTAAGGGAAGTTGGGACTGAGGCTGGCCTTGCCACCACTGTGGGGCATCCTTTGTTTTTTTGCTGGGCCATGTGGCCATGGCTTTGGAGTGACCTCCCTGGCAGCTCCCCAGCGGCCCTGCAGGGCCCTCCGCTAAAGGCAGGCACTTGCTGGAGGAAGCCGGGTGCTAACCAACGTGCCGGCGGCCCCGAGGCCCAGGAGGAGGGTCTAGGGACGAACCCCAGTGCCCTCTCCTGGACCGCTCGGTCTGGTCTGGACGTGGCCCCAGGGTCCAGGGGCGCTGGGCAGGCAACCAGGGCCGGGCCGGGCCCGATGGGGACGAGAGCCCGCCCTGCGGCCCCCGGGGAGGGGTCCGGCCGGCAACGCGGCGCGGGGCGGGGCCCGCGGGCGGGCGGCGCGGCCCCTCCCGGGAGGCGGGCGCGGAGGGCGGGCAGGCAGCGGAGGCCGGAGCGGCGCGGAGCGCGCGGAGGGAGGAGGCCGAGGGCGGAGCGGAGCGCGCGGGCGCGGCGAGCGCGGCGGCCCGGCGGCCGAGCGACCCCGGGAGCGGCGGCGTCCTCTGCCCGCCCCGCCCCGTGCCTCCTCCCCGGCGGGTGCGTGGCGGGCTGACCTCTGCGGAGGCGGCGGGGGCCCAGCATCGGGCCGGGGCCGGGGGGG
>NW_022589705.1:100355366-100400838 GCF_004348235.1 Phoca vitulina
GGGGGGGGTGGGAGAGGGAGAAGCAGGCTTCCCGCTGAGCAGGGAGCCCGATGCGGGGCCCGATCCCAGGACCCTGAGATCATGACCCGAGCCGAAGGCAGACGCCTAACGACTGAGCCACCCAGGTGCCCCTACACTGGCCTTTCTGCTGTTCTTGACCACACCAGGTATCCTCCTGCCTCTAGTCCTTTGCACTTGCTGACTCCTCTGCCTGCCGTACTATTCCCACAGATATCTGCCTGCCTCAGTCACTTCCTTCTTTACTCAACACCACCCTCAGTGCATGCTCTAACACTATTTAAAATTGTACCCTCCAAAAGAGAAAGCTCTTAAGTAGAATGCCAATAAGTATGGGAAGAATGATGGGGTTAGAAAATCAACAATGAATGAATGCAAATTTGATGAGAAACAGAATATTTATGTTGTCTCAAAGTGCGTGGCCATGGAGGGGTGCTGCTTAGGTACCTATTCCAGACTGCATTCGCCATTCAGGTTCAAGTCCACTGCAGCATCTCTCACCGGACGGTATGCTTCTCCTGGTGGCTCCAGACACAGGCTGAGCACGGCAAAGCTACTGGGGTCTCCCATTTCCGCCCAACACAAGGCATCTCTAACAGCAATCTTTGCTCAGAAGTACCGGGTGAGCTGACATGTTGTCTGATCTGCATCCTATCTGAGGCCCTCCCTGTCTGATCCCACTTCTTCCCTCTTTTTTTTTTTTTAAGATTTTATTTATTTATTTGACAGAGAGAGAGAGAGAGCACAAGCAGGGGGAATGGCAGAGGGAGAGGGAGAAGCAGGCTCCCTGCAGGGAGCCTGACACAGAGCTCGATCCCAGGACCCTGAGATCATAACCAGAGTCAAAGGCAGAGGCTTAACCTACTAAACCACCCGGACATCACTGCTTCCTCCCTCTGGACAAGACACCTCTGTACTCCTACCTCTATCTCAGGGTCTACTTACAGGAACCCCTGTAATGAGTTACAAGGTATTTCTTTACAAGCTACGTATTACTTACAAGCATAAAAACGGTGGAGAAACCTGGTAAAGAAAACCTTAACCAAGTGGTCAAAGCTGACAGCACCCATGTTGGGATAAGCTGCCATCGTGACAGCATGAACTGACAAAGACACGATATAATTTCTGTAGTATTCTGCCGAAAATGTATAACCTGATTCCAATAATGAGGAAACATCAGACAAACTCAAATTCAGACATCCTACAAAACAACCTGTACTCTTCAAGAAATCCAGAGTCAAGAAAGATAAAGAAAAGTTGAGGATTAAACTAAAAATTAGACAGAACTAAATGCAGTGCATGATCCTGGACAGGGAAAAGAGCAATAAAATACATTCAACAGGGGTGCCTGGCTAGCTCAATCCGTGGAGTGTGTGATTCTTTTATTTATATTTTATTATTTATTTATCTTTTAGATTTTATTTATTGGGAAACAGTGAGTGAGATTGAGAGAGAGCATGAGCGGGGTGGGGGGGAAGGGGCAGAAGGAAAGGGATAAGCAGATTCCCTGCTGAGCAGGGAGCCCAACACGGGCTCAATCTCAGGACCCAAAGATCATGATCTGAGCTTAACCGACTGAGCCACCCAGGCGCCCCTATTTACTTATTTTAGAGAGAGAGAGAGCCCATAGCGGAGGAGCACAGGGAGAGGGAGAGAGACTCCTCAAGCGGACTGCACACTGAGCGCGGAGCCCCACAGAAGGCTGGATCTCACAACACCAAGTTCGGGACCTGAGCCCAAACCAAGAGTTGGACACTTAACTGACTGTGCCACCCAGGTGACCTGAGCGTGTGGCCCCTGTGTGGAGCCCATTAAAAAAAAAAAAAAAAAAAAGGAAGAACATTTAACAAAGTTGGAATATAGACTGTAGGTTAGATAACAGCATTAATGTTAAGCTTCCCAATTTTGATAGTTTAACTATGGTTTGCATGAGCATGTCCTTGTTCTTAGGAAATATATAGTTAAGTATTTAAATATCTGCAACCTCCTTGCAGATAGTCCAGAAAACAAAAACAAAAACACCCAAAACCCTACTATTGAGTTTATAAACATTTACAGGAAGATTAATTTTAAAAATGTAAAGGGCACCTGGGTGGCTCAGTCGGTTAAGCATCTGCCTTCAGCTCAGGTCATGATCTCAGGGTCCTAGGATGGAGTCCCACATCGGGCTCCCTGCTTGGTGGGGAGCCTGCTTCTCCCTCTGCCTGCAGCCCCCCCAGCTTGTGCTCTGTCAAATACAGACATAAAATCTTTTTAAAAAATGTAAAAAAAAAAAAAAAAAAGTAAACAATTGGTGCTATTGGGTAAAGCGCATTGGGGAGTTCCATGAAGTAGCCTCGCAACTTTTCTGTCGTTTAAAAAGTTACAAAGAAAGTGCACTCTCCCATTCTGCCCCCCACTTCGTTATCATGGTAATATAGCGATAAGGTGGTAAAACATAAAATTTACCATTCGATCATTTCCATTTTGTATAACTGCTGCCGAAGCGAGTACCCGTTTTGACCATTTTAAAGCGTACAATTCGATGGTGTTTAGCATCTTCACAACGTTGGGCAGCCCTCAGCAGTATCCTGTTGCAGAACCTCCATCACACCCGTGCCCACTGGCAGCCCTCCCCGCCGGCTGCCCTCTGCGGACCGGCGTACCCCGGGCATCTCGGACGAACGGAACCGCTAGTGTTTACTTCCTCCACCGTACCTACCGCGCCTGACCCGCTACACTCTCCAGACTGCGAGCCCCACCGCCGCAGGTGCAGCCAGCCGCCGGAAACGGCGCTCCGCAGCAGCCCGCCCGAGCCCCACCGCCTCGGACCAGCCGCGCAAGGAACCGCGCCACAAGACTCCCTTCGCCCCGGAAGTCCCGCCGGGCCGCTGACCCGGAAGCGCTCGGGCGCCGCCACCGCTTCCGCTGCAGGGCGTGCGGCGCGGCGCGTGCGCGGCGGAGCGGAGAAGCCGGCCGGCGGGCGCCATGGTCTTCCTCACCGCGCAGCTCTGGCTGCGGAGCCGCCTCACTGACCGCTACTGGCGGGTCCAGGAGGTGCTGCAGCATGCGCGGGTGAGTCGTCTCCTCCCGGCGCGGAGCGCGCAGGCGGGCCGTGGAGCCTGCGGGCCGCGCTGACAACCCTCCCCTCCCGTTTCTTGACCCAGCACTTCCGGGGAAGGAAGAATCGGTGCTACAAGCTGGCGGTGAGAGCTGTGACCAGAGCGTTTGTGAAATGCACGAAAGCGCGAAGGCTGAAGAAGAGGAACATGAGGACAGTAAGCGCGGACCCGGGGAGGCTGGGCTCGGCCGGCCCCTCCACCCCGCCCCTTCCCCTGGGCCCCAGGGGGGCCGCTCGGTCCTGACCCTCTCCGCCCAGCTCAGGGGATGGCTTCTCCCTTCTCAGTACCACCCTCGGTTCTCTTGACTCTCTCTCTCACACGTCACATGCGAAGCCCCGGCAGAGTCCGCCTGCTCCAAGACGGAGTCTGGGATGTCCAGGATCTCTCCTGGGCCGGTGTGAAAGCCGCCTCGCCAGTCCCCCTGCTTCCACCGCTCTGCTCTCTGCTGCGCACCCCTCTTCTGCTTGAAGCCCTTGGTGGCGTCCCTTCACACCCTTAACGAGGGCCGACCTCAGCCCGACTCGGTTACCTTGTCTCTGGCCACCCCCTCGCCCACCGGCTGCATGGCCGCTCTTGGCTTCGATCTGCACGTGGAAGAAGCCAAGCCTGCTTCCTCTCGCTTCTAGCGCTTGCGGTTTCTTCTGCGTTCTCCGGTCACGCCTCACTGTCCTGCAGTGGATCTCCCTTCTCGTGCACTTAGCGACCAGTGTACCACGTATTTGACTTGGTTGGTTGGTTATTGCTCCCCGCCCCCAGTGTAAGTTTTAGGAGGGATCTCTCCGCTCTGTTGAAGGCTGTAACCTCCGGCCTACATCGGTAACACTTTGTAAATATTGGCTGAACGAATAAGGAAGAGAGGAGAATTCTGACCCTTTAAAGTCAGAAGTGCTTCATTAACTGTCGGTCAGGGTCACAGCATGACAAACTATCCCTGTGCACGACGGTCTCGTGTGCAGGAGTGACCTCTGCATCCCAGCTCTGTTCTTTATGCGTTTCATTTACTCAGCATGCTAGAGGTGGTGCTGCTTCCTATGACCCTGCAGGGATCAGGTCAGTCCACATGTGTATGGGAAGACTCGTGAGCAGTGTCTGGTAGCACACACGTGTTTGCTGCTAATGGGAGCAGAGTATCTCAAGGTGGGGTGGAGTCCCTGTACAGCTTCGGCCTCACCTAAGAACTTGTTAGCAATGCAGATTCTCAGGCCCCACCACACCTACTCAATCAGAAACTCTGGGCAGGGGGCGGCTAGAAATGTTACAACAAACCTCTACATAATTCTCATGCATATTCAAAGTTTAGAATCACTGAAGGAAGAAATACACTTGAGTACTGTCTTAAGATTGAGTAAAGAATGGCTTAAGAATCCAAACCCTTATTTTTAAGATTTTCTTAAGTAATCTCTACACTCAGTGTGGGGTTTGAACGCACAGCCTTGAGATTGAGAGTTGCATGCTCTACCAACTGAGCCCTATAATCCACCCCCTTGTTTAACAGACCAAATCTATTCGGAAGCTTCCATATCACTCTGACAGATCATTCTGGATCTAACCACTAGCCTTGATTTCCCTACAGTTTTCAGACCTTTTGCTGTGCCTGGAACTTACCCTGCTACTCCTTGCCAGGAAGGTTCTCCTGATGCCTCCTCTCCCCTCCAGCCCTGCTCTTCCCTCAAGACCATTTTACCTCCACCTCCGTGAAGCTTCAACCTCAAGTTTTTCATCCCCACCTGGTAGCACTGATCTCAGTGGCTGTTGTAATTCATTCACATGGATCCTTTCTGCACTGAGCTGTGTCTGCCACAGACTCTTTTGCTCACCTTTGTATTCTCAGGGCCTAAAAATATGTATTGAATTAATGCTTTACAGCATGTGACTTAACTACTTATTTATTTTTTAAAGATTTTATTTATTTATTTGACAGAGAGAGCGAGAGCAGGAACACAAGCAGGGGGAGTGGGAGAGCAGCAGGTTTCCCGCCGAGCAGGGAGCCAGATGCGGGGCTCGATCCCAGGACCCTGGGATCATGACCTGAGCTGAAGGCAGACACTTAACAACTGAGCCACCCAGGCGCCCCTTAACTACTTATTTAGAAGGAAGCTGGCATTTGAATGAAGAGCATCAAGTTTTGTTAACTGACTGTACTGCAGGCCAATGTGCCTGAAGAGAAATCACTGATTTTTCTATTTACTTGTGCAAAAAGAGTTTAGTTTGACTTTTAGTTGACTCAGAACCTTTGCTGGTAGGTGTGGACATAATGCACAACTAGTTCTTAAGCATCTCGATGTTTTCTTATTTCAGCTCTGGATTAATCGAATTACAGCTGCCTCCCAGGAACACGGCCTGAAGTACCCCGCATTCATTGTCAATTTAATTAAGGTATGGTTGAGGATGTGGTCCTGTTGAGATGTTGAAATCTATAGAAAGTGATCTAACTGACGTCATCCAGTACAATGGGCAGTGGAGTGTTGGCTCCCTGACAAGTTCTCAAGGTGGAGTTCTGGCAGGTTCAGGGACCCATCACAATTGCTTTGCCTTGGAAATAGGGCAACTGATACCAGGACATGAGCCCTTGTGTTTCCCCATCAAGAGAAAAGGGGCAAAAACTTGCCTTTAACTTTAAAGTGTAATTTCAAAGTTTTGCACTGAAAGATTTCTTTTTTTTTAAAATTTTTTTATTGTTATGTTAATCCCCATACATTACATCATTAGTTTTAGATATAGTGTTCCCTGATTCATTGTTTGTGCATAACACCCAGTGCTCCATGCAGAACGTGCCCTCAATACCCATCACCAGGCTAACCCATCCTCCCACTGCACTGAAAGATTTCTGATGAGGTAGCAGATGAAGTTGAAACTTGTAGTCAAACAGCACGGGGACGGTCTTGGACAGGAGAGATTAAGCATGTGTCACAAAATCTTGGTTAATTGTTGAATCTAGTGTTTATGCTAATCCCTCTGCTTTTGTGTGCATTTAAATTTTTTCTTAAAAAGGGGAGTGGGTGTTGTGCTTCTAGCTTGTACCAGATCCTGTCTTTGGTACTTTGCAAGTATCCTCATGCGTGACATTGCCATTTTACTGATGAGCCTGAGGCTTAGAAGAGCGAACCTTGGCCAAGACACAAAAGGCCCAGGTAGTAGAGCAGGAACCACCCCTGCATAGTTGTGGTTAACACTCAGGGATCATCCTACCTTTCTTTTGCTTTTCAAGTTCGTCAGTTTTTGGAAGTCACATGCAGTTTTACTTGATAGATGATCTGGTTTCGCTCCCTTGTGGGAATTGAGAACACCTGCTTTTGTTCCTTACTCCTCTGCCTGCATCTCATACTTTTCTGTGTCTCATTTCATTGTTCGTAGAAGGGGAATTGTGATTTTCTGTTCGAAGCTGACTTAAAGGGTTACCCCAGGCCAGCAGTCATAGTTCTGTCTGGGTGATTGATGATCGATTGTTGACCCTAACAAGGTTGTTAGTTCCATGGCTGGCACCAGGACCGGATGCCAAACATCCTTGCTCATGTGACATCACCTCTTGCAGGGATGCCTTCCCCTTGTGCACATTTATCCTCCAGCATCCTGCTTGGATACATTCGCCACACGCTTTCCACCTCCCCAAAGGTGAGGGCATGAGACTGAGGGCAGAGACTGCCCTGGAGCCATGCAGAGTGTGCTCAGCAGAGGAGATGCTTCCCGCCAACTCAAACCATAGGGTTCTCGGCTGCATTCAGTCTTGCCGCTTTTCACTGAAACATATTTCTGATTCTGACACGGGCTCTGATTTTCTTCCCAGTGCCAGGTGGAGCTCAACAGGAAAGTACTTGCGGATCTAGCCATCTATGAACCAAAGACTTTTAAATCTTTGGCTGCTTTAGCCAAAAGGAGGCGACAGGAAGGATTTGCTGCTGCCCTGGGGGATGGGAAAGAGCCCGAAGGCGTATTTTCCAGAGTGGTGCAGGATCACTGAGGGGGATTCCAACACTGCCTGCCCTTTGCAGCTGAGTGTCTTAGGAAAAGGTTTTTTTTTTCCCCTGATAATCACAGTAGTTAAAATAGGGGCTAAAAATTATTTGTCAACACTGTGTGTTCAACAATTATTAATTTGCATTTTAGTAACAGGTTTACGAGGCTCCTCTTTCCCTCACTGGGACAGATCTAGAAATCTTACAGACTGTACAAATAAAGCTCGTGTGGTGTTCAGCGTTTTGAGTTGTGTTCTCTGGCATAAGCACACATGCCTTGGGTGCCCTGTCGGAGGTGGGGAGAGACTGCAAGGGTGAGGGGTCAGCTGAGCATGATCTTCTACAGCTGGGGGAGTTTGAGCCAGATCTCTGTGAACTCTGACCTTGGCTCCCCGCTCAGGGCTGTGCTGGTAGCCTGTCCAGAACCCAAAGCCTCCCAACCCCACTCTGGCCCCGCCTATGCTTGACTTAGTCTTCTATCCTTCTAGCCCTCCCCTGGTCTCCACCTTCCAGCAGGGACTCCATTGCTCAGCTCTTTGGCCACTCTGAGTGCCCCACTTCCAGTTTCTCTGCTTTCTACCTCACTCCCCAGGCCAGTAAGAGCAGCAAGCTGGGTGGCTCTCCTGGTTCCAGTCTCACCTGAATGCTCACAGGTGACCATCACATCACCTGTGGGGAGACCTGAACATAAGGGTTTTGGATCCCTTCTCCAGATACTCTACTTCATTAAGTATAGAGTCAAGTCCAAGAACAATTTCCCAACATGCTCACTCACAGCAGCTCTAACTCTGCACCTCCCTTATGTCCATCCATCTCTGCCTGCTGCCTTACAGGGGCATCCATCCCCCTGCTCAGGTCCAGGTCCCTTCCATTACCCTATTGGTGAGCTGCTTCTACCCTCAGCTTCTCTCGCATGTACTCTGAGCTCCCTCCAGCTTGAGTCTGTTCCCCTCTTGGCCAGCTCTGGTCTCTACCTCTTGCTTCTTGCCACTGGGTCTGTAGTCGGCCCCATCATGCCCGGGTAACTTTTACCAAAGCCATCCGGAACCACAATCCAACAGAGAGTCAGTCCTTGCCTTCCAAGGACCATGGACTTCCTCCCCTCTTCCTTCTCTGCACTGTCTCCCTCTGCTTGGCCCTGACTTCACCCTTCCACACACACCCTCTGCCCTCAGCTGTTCTTGAGGCCCACAGTAGCAGTTGTCTGCATTTATCTGGCAGTGCCCACCTTCCCCCCCCCCCCACTCCTAATGCTCCCATGCTGGGTCCTCCATCCTTTGCTAGCAGTCCCCTGGAAGTCATTCTGGGTTCCTATTGTAGACTCAAGACCCACTCCCAGACCCATGGAGAGCCAGTCAAATCCTGGCCACCTACCACTTGGTGATCTCTTGAATCTGTCCACTTTTCTTCATCCTCACTACAGCCCAGCATCTCTTCTGGCTCCAATTACAGTACTGGCCCAACAGGCCCCTCCTCCTGGCTCTTGTCACTCTGTCTGATGACCACCAGACCATTTGGAGGTGTGGGGCTTGTTCAGTCTTGTTCAGTGTCCCTGGCTGTACTTAGTTTAGTGCCTGGCTATGCACACAAAGTGCTCAGAGCACACCACTCATCGGTAGTGGGTTTGGCATACACACAAAGGTGGAGCACATAAAGCCTCCTTTGGTGTGTGGAACTGAGCTCTGTACAATGAGCTCCTACACGGGAGCTGCCTTTCCTTTGTCCATCTCAATAAAGGAACACAACGATATGGTAAACAACTGTGGGCTGCTCCCAGCACCCACTCCCCCTCCAGCAGCAGGACCCAAGTTTTCCTTAAGGTAAGCCTGGGTGCATGGCCTGGCTCTGACTGGTTAGAGCCATCAGCTTTTCCCTCTTTCCTGGCCACTGCTTAGCGGATGGTAGAACAACCCAGGCAGGGCCAATGAGAAATAAGCTGTTTCCTTATTTGAGGAGAAAGTTCCTCCTTTCCCGAACAATGCTGCTCAGTCCACAGAGCGGGGACATCCTGGAGCTGAGAGCCTGGGTCTTGGCTGGCACTATACGAGCTGCAGGGTAAGGTTCACCAGGAGAAAGCAGTGGTGGCCTCTCGGTTTGGGCAGTTGAGTTGGGTGCAGTCGCTAGTATCTCCAGGTGTCTGACCTGTCCCACCCAGGCTTCTACCCTGTAATCTCCTCCCCAGCATACCCCACCCAGGCTTTCCCACCACCCTCACGTGGGTTCTTGCACTAGTCGTGCTGAAAGTTTGGGTTAACCGTACAGCAACAGAGAGCGAGTACCGCAGCTCGGACTCCGGCAGCACTGCCGTCAGGTTCCGCGAGCACACCCCTGAGGCCGCCTGGAGGGACTGCTGAGGAATCCAGAGGGCTTCCTCCGAAGGCTCCCACTGCAGGACCAAGTCCAAGCTCCCTTCCCCTCCATCCCGGGAGCAACTCCTGCTGTTCCCCAGGCTTTGCAGAAACCTCGCATTCAGTTACTCCTCTCCCCTGCGGACTCCGTTCTGGAGGCAAGAACTTCAGGAACCCCGTGTTAATATCTGCCCCCCGAAGCCCGGGCTCAGTGAGGACCGGAGAGGAATGACCACGCCAGCCGCCCCGTACGGACGCAGGCAATCCGCATCCCGTTGCTGCGGGCGTGGGCTGGGGACAACTCACCGGCGCGCGCCAATCCTTTCGCGCTCGCGGCCCCCCGGGGAGGCCTACGACCCCCGCCGGCACCCGTGCGCCCGCACGCGCCCTCGCGGACCCCCTCAGGGCAGGCCGAGGTTGCGGGGTGGGAGCTCCACGAGCTGCCGGGTCTCTGTGCTGAAAGTACGGCCGCGCCGGGGAAGTCGGAGTTTAAGGGCGCCCGGGCCGGCCCCCGGGGTAGTGCTTCCGGGTCGGGCTGTGGCCCTCGGGCTCACCCGGGCGCCGCGGGGCTCTCTGGGTAACGAGCCCGCCCCCGCCCGCGCTGGGCTGCGGCGTCGACGTCGGCCGCAACGCTGACGGGTAGGCCGCCCAGCCAATCGCGGCAAGGCGGCGCCGGGTCGCCCGCAGACCGAACCAATGACACGTGGAGGGGCGGGGCGGTCGCGGACGTAGTGCGTCGCGAGGAGCCGCCCTGCCGGGAAGGAGCCCGAAGGGGAGTCGGCGGCACAAAATGGCGGCGGCGGCGGCGGCGACGGTCGCGGCCAGCGCTCCGGGGCCGGCGGCTCCCGCCGCAGCGGCCTGTGCCCCGGGCTCGGGGAGCGCAGCCCCCGGGTCACAGGGGATGTTGATCGGGGACCGGCTGTACTCCGGGGTGCTCATCACTTTGGAGAACTGCCTCCTGCCTGACGACAAGCTGCGCTTCACGCCGTCCATGTCAAGCGGCCTCGACACCGATACGGAGACCGACCTCCGCGTGGTGGGCTGCGAGCTCATCCAGGCGGCCGGCATCCTGCTCCGCCTGCCGCAGGTGAGGGCGCGGCCGCGAGCCTCGGGCCGAGGTAACCGCCGCGCCGGCGCCGGGGGACGCGGCCGGGCCCTTTGTTGGCGGTGGGGCCGGGTCCGGCGGTGGGGCCGGGTCCAGCGCCGACCCCGGCCCCGCGTTTCACCGCTGCTGTCCTTCGGGGGCGATGAGGGGGACGAGGCGGCGGGACGCGAAGAGCCTTTGTGGGCTTGCAGAACGTTTTAGTGTCTGGGTCTGTGTCAGTTGCACGAAACAAGAGACTTAACTGCGAATTGTGCTTTTAGAAGTGATGGGAACGTTTCTCTTCTCCAGGTGGCTATGGCTACCGGGCAGGTGCTGTTCCAGCGGTTTTTCTACACCAAGTCTTTTGTGAAGCATTCCATGGAGGTAAGGGTTTTCTGGTATTTCCTTCCCGCAGAAATACGTGGAGGGGAACCCCGGGTTTGTTGTTTTGGGGCTTGGAGTGCTGTACCTGAGGGATTGGGATCCTAGCCCCCTGGACGTAGAGTGGTTTCCCCGCGGTGGCTTTTTCCTTGGGTGCCCCTGCTCTTTGCTCTTCATCTCTCCTCTTGAGCCGTTGGAGACCGTGATGAGTGGAAGGAACACACGTGTGTGTTGCAATGCTTGCATTTCAGCATGTGTCAATGGCTTGTGTTCACCTGGCTTCCAAAATAGAGGAGGCTCCAAGACGGATCCGGGATGTCATCAATGTGTTTCATCGCCTTCGGCACCTGAGAGAGAAAAAGTGAGTCTCCTTGTTTTTATGGTTAAGTTCCACAGACGTTTCTGAAACAAAACTCAGGGTGTGAGGTGTTAAGCTGTGTCCAGGAGAGGGCCTGCTGCCCAGGAGGTACCCAGCAGATGCTGTGTAATGAGTGAAGGAGCCACAGTAAAAAGGGCAGGGAGCTGTGGCTATGGCTTTGTCGGCATTGGTCTCCCTGTTCGCCCATGCCTGTCACTGAATGTCCTAGAGCTGGGTTCGCAGTCTTCGCACTGTTGACATTTTGGGCTGGATGATTCTTTGTTGTGAGGACTGTCTTGTGCATTGTAGGATATTGAGCAGTATCCCTGGCCTCTACAAACTAGGTGCTAACGGTTCATCTCTCAGTTGTGACAGCCAAAAACGTCCCCAGACCTGGCCCTGGGATAGCAAAATTGTCCCTGGTTGAGAACCACTGCCTAGACAACCCAGACTTTATGCTCCTCAGGTGGACGGTCCTTTGGAAAATAGAGCCTCAGGCTGTTTACATGTTCTACTGCCGTTGGTTCTTTGGTTTTCCATTCATCCATAACACATGCACTTTTGTCTTGAGCCGGGTAATGTGCGGTTAGTACTTGTGTGATGAGATTTTGAAACCTTCCGCCCTGTGTTCGTTTTGCATCAGAGAACTGTTTGGAAGGAAAAGAGAATATTGTTGAGAAGGGATAAGCAGGTTAGCACTGGGGTTTGAGGAAGATTCTCTGGTTTTGTTAAAGGCTACATCTATATTGTGGTGTTTACAGTGGATTTTCACCACTTGGAGGTAACTGGGATTTGAAAGACGTTGTTTTATTTGACCCTTATGTGGACGTGTGCTTTGTCTGTGTAGGAAACCTGTGCCTCTGCTGTTGGATCAAGATTACGTTAACTTAAAGAATCAGATTATAAAGGCAGAAAGACGAGTTCTCAAAGAGCTGGGTTTCTGTGTCCACGTGAAGCACCCTCACAAGGTGGGTATGGGGCCCAGCTGCCACGGGAGCCCACCTGACTGCTCCGTTCTCACCAAGATTGAAAACTCTGAAGAAGAGTAAATGTGTTCCTGACTTGTTTTTCCAGTTTATATCTAAAGTCTGAAAGTAGTTTGTTAGTTGTCTTTATACTACCTGTTAATTTTATGTTTTCAGGAGTTTTGGAATGGTTATTTTTTAAGTTTGGGCTTTCAAAAAAAATAGTGAATTTGTAAAAATGGAATCTGTTAGTTTATGTTTTTTTTTCTCAACAGCTTATTTTGTAAAGTTGCTTTAGTGATAGCTTTATTTTCTCTAGTGGGGAATTGGAAGGATTCTGAACCCTTTATTTGGAAATGAACTAAAGCAGCTTTGCAGCGCATGACAGTTGAGCACGGCTGCCATACAGTACCACGGGAACCTTTTATGTGACGCATAAACTTGAAAAAAAAAAAAAAAAGATTGCAATTTGCACCTTTCCTTTATTCCCTTTTTATTGGTGGGTTTCTTCATATTTTTTCTCTCTTGTTTGTTTGACTTTCTGGTATTAATTCAAATTCTTGATAAGTTACCATAGATTTTAGACTTTTTCTTTTTTGCTGAAAGTATTTTCACACCATGTTTTGTGTAAAGTGGTGACGAGGGTACAGAGATGTTTAGGACAAGCTGATCTCACTGGTGGAAACTATGTCGAAGATGAGAATGAGAATCAGCCTTGTGATGGCCATGAAAAATGCAGCTGCCTTTGCTGTGGGTGCAGCCTGGGTTCGAAAGCAGGTAGCGGGGCCTCTCAGCAAAAGCTCCCCTCCAGCTGAGCTGTGCACCGGGCATATGACCAGGAGCCACCCCTGGGATCTAGCATGAGGCTCATATTTACTGCATGGATGCTCTCAAGATCTGAATTTTGGGTTCTCGGGGTTCTTGGTAATAACTGGCTGACCTGTATCTTCCAGATAATCGTTATGTACCTTCAGGTGTTAGAGTGTGAGCGTAACCAGCACCTGGTCCAGACCTCATGGTGAGTTGACCTTCCTTGTTTTATGAGACCAGCAAGGGCAGTGCAGGAATATGTTGATTTGAGGCACTTGGGCAGTGGGTAGTCAGTCCCATGACTTGGTTGTGGGCTGGAGTTGTCTCAGTGCCCAGTGTTCCTGCTGTGTAGATTCTAACCAGCCTCCCAAAATATCAGGCACTAGTGTAACAGTAAGGTGGCCCACACCCTCCCCCGGCCTTCCAGGAGAGCATTCACTGGGCTTCCCTTTGAGGGCTGGTGACTTGGCACATTGGGATCTTTCCCACAGGTGCCAGCGTTGATGTAGTGGTTTTATGTCTCCTTGGAAGTTGCTTCTAACTGCCTCTTACTAGAGAGGATCCTGTGGGAAAAGGAGGGTTAGGATAAACTTTCTCTGGGACTGATTTTAACAATGCATATGTTAGAAATGAAACCTGAAGTAATAGTGCTGGGTGCTTTGTGAATTTTTTTCCACGGAGTTAAGTCTGTAAGGGTCATATTTTTGCTGCCTGAATTGTCTGGTGCTATGCCCTATCTAATAGAGAACCTATTTTGACTTTTCTTTTCTGTACTCTTTCAATCAAAGGGTAGCCTCTGAGGGTAAGTGACTAAGACTTCTCCTCTACTGTCCAAGCGCTTTGGTGCAGGGACAGCGGCCGTCCTCAGCCAATCCAGTGCAGGCTCTCCACCGAAGGCCGGCTCTAGATGGTGGTATGCGCACGGTAGTATAGTGCTGGCCGACTGCTGCTGTGGTTCTCTGACGGTGGCGCTGCTTGTTAACCCTGTCGTGCTTGGTAATTGTATTGATGAGAGTTCACTGTCTTGACTTGAATCTTGTCCCTTTAAAACTGCTGTACGTGTGCAATAAAGATGCAGTACCTGTCTCCTAAAAACATTTCTGTGGAAAGCTGTACGAATTGGCTGATGGGGATTCACACTTCAGTACGGGATTGTGCCAGTATTCCTAGAAGTCCTAAAGTTGCTCTTTTTAGCAGCTAAGTGTTGACACGTTTTAGTAAAAGGTGTGCATCTTTAAATTATTTCATGGACACTTTTTATATTGTAACTTAGATAAGCAATAAGTTTAAATATACATTTCAAGGACTTCATTTGTTTTGTTTTTAGGATTTAAAAGTTAATAGATTAATGGTATCACTATTTGAGTACTGAAAATTTATTAGAACGAAAAAAGTTACTGATGTTTATGTTTATGACGTGTTTGAACTGTTCGCTTGCAATGCTCTGAGACCCATGGCCTTGGGGCCATCATGTAGGTCTTTTCCTTGATTATCTCTTGATGCCTGGAGCAAGAGCTTCCAGAGCCAGGTGCCACTAGTTGGCATATGTTGAATAGATCACTGAGAAATCTGAGTGGGTTTGTGTGTCACCTTCTCCAGGGTTTCAGGCAAAGTTACGAGGGTTGGGGTGGGGGTGTATCAGTGAAATCACACAGCAGGATGCGGCTACCCTGTGTGTGGCCTGACTCTCAAGGGTTGCCATAGTGGGGTATGTTAGGAGCAGCAAATGTATCATTTATTCGACTGTTTTCTCATGGAATCTGTTTTTGCAATATTGATGAGATATGTGAATATGAGATCCTGATTTTGGTCTATTAAATCCTAGACAAATAATATCTAAAAGAAAATGTTGAAAATGTAGCCAATTTTAAAACCCTTAAACTTTTAAAAATGCAAATGTTTTGTATTTTTATATTTTTTAAAGTACAATAATGTTTTTTAAATGTATTGATTATGATGAAATTTGTAGTGTTTTGTTGCTTTTGTCTGATTTTATGAATGTTCATTTTAAGACTCGTTATTGAGATGGGACAATTTGGAAACGGTTCTTTGATATGCCTGAGAAGAGGACTTCCCTTTGGGCATTGAGTCTTCCTCTGCATGATGTTCCCATGCGCCCAGGGGTGTTTTCCCTTTCCAAGTGGACTCCCTCATGGAAGGAGAAGGGCCAGGCCCTGAGCACCTCTTCGAGGAAAAGGGATGCAAGAGGACGGCTTGTCTCAGAAGAGCCCTCGCAGGCTGCCTGCTCAGCCCATTCATTTGAGTTTGCATGTTTCTCTGCACTATGGATTTTGAGCATTTAGATTTCTTTCATCAAGTACATTTCAACCACTACAGTAGACATTTTCTCTCTGAGGCATTGTGCTTTGCACGAGAACAGCCAGAAGTTGAGGGAAAAGTAAAGTTAAAGTCGGTTCTCTTTCATAGCAACATGTGTTGTCTGACATTCAGCCAGCTTTTTAGATTTTTTTTTCCAGTAATATCCCTGTACTCACAAAAAGCAGCTAGAATGTCTCTCCAGGAATCCTGAGCCTCACAGGACTGTGTAGCTCTAAGCCTAGGAGTAGACTGCGTAGAGTAGTGATCGTATCTAGATGATGCACACGGGTATCCTGGGGGTGCCCGGAGCGTTGCAGTCTTTCCTGCATTTGGTTTTCAGGAATTACATGAATGACAGCCTTCGCACAGATGTCTTCGTGAGGTTCCAGCCTGAGAGCATCGCCTGTGCCTGCATTTATCTTGCTGCCCGGACACTGGAGGTCAGTGTTGCGCCACCACAGGGGATCCTGGTCTGATTCTTTGTCCAGCCTCCAGTAAACTTCTGTGTAGCGTTCTTCAGATTATGCTTATCGATGCCAATAAAAAGCCTGTCTCTTGGTGACCAGCAAGGCTTGTTTTTTATTGCCCTAAGAATCTTCTTGGCCAAAAAAGAAAGTATTAACAGTGATGGCATTTGTGTTTACAGATCCCTTTGCCCAATCGTCCCCATTGGTTTCTTTTGTTTGGAGCAACTGAAGACGAAATTCAGGAAATCTGCTTAAAAATCCTTCAGCTTTATACTCGGAAAAAGGTTCTATGTTTTTTCATGTAATATATGCATTTGTGTTTAACTAGAAGCATCTGGTCTTGAATTTCTTTGGATTCTGACTCCCATAGGTTGATCTTACACACCTTGAAAGTGAAGTCGAGAAGAGAAGGCACGCCATTGAAGAGGCCAAGGCACAAGCTAAGGGCCTGCTGCCTGCTGGCACCCAGGTTCTGGACAGCACTTCAGGGTTCTCACCTGCCCCCAAGCTGGGTGAGTGTGAGGGTGTGTGGCCCTCCTTTTCTCCAGATTTCTCTTGGAACTGTGTCTGCTGCTGGCCTGAGCTCTCTGCAGGCACCAGGGTCCCCAGCGGACATTTGTTGATTTTTGAAGTGAGAAGGTCACTCCTAAAGGAGTTTTCATAGTTTTTTTCTTTCCCTAAGATTTTATTTATTCATTTGAGAGAGAGTATGCGCGCGAGTGTGCACGAGTGGGGTGGGGAGGAGGGGCGGAGGGAGAGAGAGAAGCAGATTCCCCGCTGAGCAGGGAGCCCAACATGGGGCTTGATACCAGGATCCCCGAGATCATGACCCTAGCTGCAGGCAGACACTTAACCGACTGAACCACCCAGGTGCCCCAGTATTTTAAGTAGTCTCTACACCCAGTGTGGAGCTCAAACTTAAAACCCTGAGATCAAGAATTGCATACTCCACCAACTGAGCCAGCTAGGCACCCCTTGTTTTTATATTTTCATTAGTGAGGGACGTGGACAAGCTTTTCAAAATGCCTTTTTTTTTTTTTTTTTTTTTTAACCCAGCTCATCTAATTAGCTTGTCTTCTGATGAAAATTTTATAAATCTGGGGTAGTAGATTGTGTTTTTTGGGTCATGTTAGAATTAAGCATGATGCACATCCCCAGTCCCTGAGGGAAGGCAAGTGAGACAGGTGGCTTTTCTGTGTCTTTCGGGTGCATGTTTAGGTTCTGAGTCCCAGGCCGGGAACAGGGAGTCTCCGTAAATCCCATAGAAGTGGTATTGCCTTGCTCTGCTAATGTGTTTTCTCTCAGAACAGTTCTCCTGGTGGTGAGGTTTTAACTTCTTGTATTTGATTCTAGCAGAATCCCCTAAAGAAGGTAAAGGAAACAAGCCTTCCCCGCTCTCTGTAAAGAACGCCAAGAGGAAAATGGAGGGCGTGAAGAAAGTTAAGGCTGACAGCCCGGTGAATGGGTGAGTACCCAAGCGCCCCAGCTGGCCTTTGGGGTTGGCTGGAGAGACTTGAAGCCTGTAACTGCTCCCACCATTTGTTCTCAGCTTGCCAAAGGGGCGAGGGAGTCGAAGTAGGAGTGGGAGTCGTGAGCAGAGCTACTCAAGGTCCCCATCACGATCTGCTTCTCCTAAGAGGAGGTATGTGCTGCTCAGGGCTCATGGGGGGCCGGGGGGGGGCGGGGCTGCACCTGGCAAGGGATATTTTCCCCAGGGTGGCTATCGGTGATGTGGCTGCCCCTCACAGGAAAGTCACTCCTGACCCTCAGGTGGTTGGGTGAGTGGTCACCTGTTTGGTGGTGCTGTCCTTCCTCACAGAAAAAGTGACAGCGGCTCCACGTCTGGCGGGTCCAAGTCGCAGAGCCGTTCACGGAGCAGGAGTGACTCCCCTCCGAGACAGGTGCACAGAGGTGTTCCCTACAAAAGCTCCAAGGTGAGGAGCTACCGGAAGTCTAAGGACTGCAAGTACCCCACCCAGAAGCCACACAAGTCCCGGAGTCGGAGCTCCTCTCGGTCTCGAAGCCGCTCACGGGAGCGGGCAGATAGTTCCGGGAAATATAAGAAAAAAAGTCATTACTATAGAGATCAGCGAAGGGAGCGTTCTCGGTCGTACGAGCGCACGAGCCATCGCTATGAGCGGGATCACCCTGGGCACAGCAGGCATCGGAGGTGAGGCGCTGGGCTCCCAGAGTGCTGCCCTTTGCCCCTCGGTGTGCACCCGTGGCATGACTGGCCCTGCGGTGCAACTCTTTTTGGAAATGGCTGTTGGCTCTGGACCTTGTGATGAGTTTGGAGATGGACTCAAGAGGCCGGCGAGGTGCCCTTCAGGCCGGCCTGGGCACGGCGCACACTCGTGTCAGCACAGGGCCCGCCTCAGCAGCAGCCCTGTGGCAGCTTGATGTGGAAGCAGATGTGTACGTCCTGGTGGTGTGGCTTGGTGCTAACGACAGGCCGTCTTTACTCCCGTACCAATACTCGATTACGTTAAACCAAGAAAATGACTTTTAGAACCTTTGCCTATATTAGGTTGTACTTATGTACATATTTTGCAGTGTTTCACAATGAGAAAATGGCCTTAATAGCCCCTTATTCTCTATTCGCCCTGTAAATAAACGTGTTTAATACAAGTTAAAGCTATATATGAAAATTCAGAACTTGAATTCTGTCGGCTTAAAACTTGTGTAGAGAATTCTGATTTTTAAAATGTGAAGGTATTTAGATCTGTGTTGAAAGTCGTATATTTTTATCTGTGCGATGCTGAGTGCAGGCCACCAGCTCCCAAATAGAGAAGTTTCCTATATATGCATTTTACGTGGTTAAATAAACACAATTCTCTCTACTCAGGACATTTGGAACGTTCCAGAATGTGTAGTTTGTCGTTCTGCTCGCTTGTTCCTGTGCACGGCCTGCAGTCCCCGTTCTAGTGGTCTGTCTGCACTGCTGGCCCTCATCTCATTACAGTGTCGGCTTTTGTATCGAGCCCTGTGCGGCTGCTCTTCCGTGGCCGGCTTGCCTTGAAGAGCCTGGGCCAGAGGCCGCTTCTTGCGGGGGCGCGGAGGGCGGGCGGGGAAAGGACAGATGGGTCCCAGGGGCAGCCTGGGTGTGTCGGGCGGGCTGGCGGCGAGCGGGAGGGCAGCGGGAGCGCCGGCCCTGGGGGCTGGGCGCCCCTGGGAGTGGGTGCTGGGTCGGCGCAGCCCAGGGGCTGTGAGCGCGGCGGGGCCAGCACCTGGGGCCCAGGGGGCTCGCGGGCACCTCAGAGACCCTGCTACTTGGGAAGCCGAGCGAGCGGCAACTCCTGGAAGGCCGCGGGGCAGAGGGTCCACTGTCCTTGCCGACTCAGCCAGACCGAGGTGCTGGTGGTTTCCGGGAGTTCCGCGCACACACAGGCACAGGAGGGGAGCTCGTCGGCTTTCAAACGCGCCGCGTTCACGCACCACCCGCGCCTCCTGCGGGACTCCTGCCCAGCCCCCGTGGACGCAGTGGCTCCGGCCGCTTCCGTCGCCCCGAGAACTCTACTTCCGCCGCTGGGCTAACGCCACTTCCGCCCGCCTTGGACGACTAGCCACTGGTTGGTCGGGACGTGATGTGGTCGAGGGCATCCCTTAGGATTGTGGGAAATGTAGTTTTCTCGCCGCCGTCCGGGAGGGGCCGAGCCTGCGGGCTGTGGGCGGGGTGGGCCGCTCCTCTGGCCGGAAACGGCTGCTTTCTGGGCCCGGCGGGACCTGCGCCGACGCGGAGTCGGACGCCGTGAGGGCGCCAGGGGGCGCCGGGAGTGGGTACCGCCGGGCGGCCGCACGCGGGACTGGGGGCTGGTTTGGGGACGGACCGGAAGTGCCTAAACTGGGCGACAGAGTGGTCAGTTTCAGTCACCCGGCTTAGGTCTGGGGAGGGTCGGTGGGAGGCCGCGGCTGCAGGGGGACGGCGGTCGGGTGAGGCTGGGGCCGGACGGGGGCCGCCCGCTCGGGGCCTGGGAGCCGCGGCTGCCGTGCGCCAGTCCCGGCCTTCCGCGCCCTCGAGCGTCGGCTCCGCCCGGGTGGTGGGTCCCTGGGCTGGAGCTGAGGCTCGGGGAGGGGTGGGCGACTGCTCAGAGGGGCGCAGCCGCGGAGCGGCGGACGAGGGGCTCGCGCCTCAGTCTGGTCGCTTGAGGGAGTGAGCCCTGTGTGGTGGGAGAGGGTGATGAGGGTGATGGGTTGTGGGAGTCCTGGCGCCCCCGGCCACTCCCGCGTGACCGCCACGCGCACCTGTATTGCAGCCGCTCTGAGCACCTGGGGCCGCCACCACCCGCGGACCATGTTCCTGGTGCGCCTGACGTCTCCGCTGCTGAGGGCTGTTCCTCGGGCAGGTGAGAGGCCCCGTGGGGGCAAGGCAGATGGGCAGGGTGCACCCCGGGTTAGGAATGTGGGGTAAGAAATCCCAACGGCCCCCACCTGGCAGCTGGAGGCGGGGGCCTGGCCACACAAACGCCGTGTAAACATCCAAGTAGCCAAAAGGGAAAGTCCGGGCCTGAGAACATCAGCCTGAATCCCGGCTGGGATAAGGTGCGGGTCGTCCTGGTGCGTGATGGCCGCTCTGCTCCCCGGTGGGGCGGCGGCGTTGGCTGTGCTCAGCCCTGGCGGAGCTGCTTGGGTGGTAACTGCTGCCTGGTTTCGCGCAGGTTGCGGTCGGCCCTGGCCTGTCTCGGGGGTGCTAGGCAGGCCCTGCCACAGCACACGGCCAGCAGGCCCCAGTGGAGTTGCCTCCGTGCCTGGCGGGGGGCTCCCGCTGGAGCTTGAGGAGATGCTGGTGCCCAGGAAGATGTCCATCAGTCCTCTGGAGAGCTGGCTGACCGCCCACTACCTCCTACCCAGACTAGATGCCGGGACCCCAGGGACCGTGGCACCATCTCAGCTCTATGAGTGTCCACCTAGCCAAGTGCAAGGGGCTGAGCAGGGGATGGAGGAGGTCTGGGATGCACCCCAGGTGCAGTGCAAAAACGTACTGAAGATTCGCCGGCGGAAGATGAATCATCACAAGTACCGTAAACTGGTCAAGAGGACCCGGTTCCTGCGGCGGAAGGTCCGGGAAGGACGCCTGAAACGGAAGCAGGTAAGTGTGGGGGGTGGGCCTCTCAGCCTAGGGTGGGGCAAGGCGGCTGGAAATGTGTGACTGTGCCACAGACCAGTCAGTGGTCCCTCCTGTGCCCTTGCAGATCAAGTTCGAGAGAGACCTGAGGCGCATCTGGCTGAAGGCGGGCCTGAAGGAAGCCCCTGCGGGCTGGCAGACCCCCAAGATCTACTTGAAGGGCAAATGAGCCCAGTGCTCCTCTCCCCCACCCCTGTTGCTGCTGATGACCCACTGTAATAAATGTTAGGAACTTAGCTGTCCCCGGGTGACCTGGTCCCTCTGCGGCCTAGCGTGAGCTATCTTGGGATTGAGCTGGTGCCAACCTCTGGTTTTCTAGGAGGCACAAGGGCCCCGGGGTGCAGATCGGGGTCCCTTTCCTGAGAGGGCCCTTGTCCTGGTGTCAAGTCCGCAGGAACGACAGCCTCCCTGTTTATGAATGTGTGATGCTACGACAGCTGCAAACAGAGGCCCAGGTCTGCCCTGTAGGCACTTGGACTCCACTGCGGGAGGCAGACTCTAAACACACTGATGGCAAAAGTACCAAGGGACAAGGCTGGGGGGTTAGGGAGTGCCCGGATTGAGTTGGGGGTATGATTAAAATGTGAGAGGGGACAGGGAGGGCCTCATGGGGAAGACTGGGGAGGGGGGCAGGCTCTGCCCCCAGAGATGATGGATGGTGCCCTGCAGTCCCCACAGACCTGGGCCTCAAATGGCTCTCTGAGCTGTCCTCCGCTAGGGCTGGGGGCCTCTGGTCTCCTTTGGGTTCCTTGGCCTCTGCCACCTCATGGGACGCTGAGTGGGGTAATCAGGAAAGGATGGCTGGGAGGGTGTGCTCTGGCAGGGTTCGGGGTGGCTGAGAAAGTGGTGCTGTTTATGGAACTGGAGAAACCCTGGAGCCTTGGCGTGAGCCAGTGGACCACTGCATCCAGGCTTGGCGAGGGCTGGGCTGCAGGCAGGGGAGCTTGGTCGGAGTGCCATGAATGTGGCAGACGCTACTCTGCTCAGCCTCTGCCCTGCTCCCTGACGGCTGACTTAGAGGATAGGAAAAGCGGTGCATCTTTCCTGAGCTGTCCAGTAGAGACACGCGTGATGCTGGTGTCCTCCCTCGATCCCCTCCACCCCGTTAAGGGCAACACCACGTCTCAGCAGGCTGTGGGGATTTCTTGCCTTGTCACAGAAATGTGTCTGGGAGTGGGGTTGAGTTCTCTGCCAATCAGGCAGATCTTGGGGAGGGCTGGAGCAGGGCTTACCCAGCAGCTTCTCTGGAATGGCACAGACCACATTGTGTTGCTCACCCCACATTCTTTCGGTGCGCCAGGCGGGCCCCTGCCCTGTGCATGGCAGCCAGCCAGCTAGGTAAGCAGGGTTCTAACCACGGGGCCGGTCTGAGTCCCTGCCCGTTAGGGGACACAGCCCACAGAGGTGCTGGGTGTGGTGGAGGAGGGTGACGCTGGCCATGACCTGGGGGGGACCTGACACCATTGAGGGTGCAGGCCTGCTTCCACATGTGGCTGCAAGGGGGCAGCAGTTGGGCTCCCAGCAGCCCCTGGGGTTGGGGCTGAGGACCAGGACAGCCAGAGCACCCTGCCAGCCCAGTCACCTGGGAGGGCACCAGCTGGGGTCACAGTCATCCTTCCTGGGTCTTGGTCTCCCCATCTGGGGGTGGGGCGGGGGCAGAGGCGCCAGGGCCCAGTGGTGGAGCCTGCTGGGGTGGAGTGGACCGTGACCTGTTAGTACCAAGGCTGGCCTCCGCTCCACCTGGCCTCTCAGCTGGGCCTCTGTCTGCCGCTGGTGCCCTTGGCGGTGCCCGTGGCTGCCGGCTAGCCGCTCCCGTGTCTCCTCCCAGTCCTGTCGCAGTAGCTGCCCCGTGGCTCACTCCACCCTTCCCTGGCGGCTGAGAGGAGCAATGGGGTGCTAAGCTGATCTGCCATCTGGAAGCAGAGCCTCTGTCGGGAGCTTGGCTGGGCAGCGATTCCGGGAGGTATGACTGGCTGGCCTGTGCGGGAAGCCACAGACCCACACTCCTGGAGGCTGGCAGCTGGCAGAGCCCCACAGGGCCCTTGCTCCAACTTCTTCCACCGGGGTGGGTGCCAGCTTGGGGGGGTCCCTGGAGGTAGGGCCCCTGGCCACATCTGGAGACATTTTTGGTTGTCTCAGTGGGGGGGTCCCACTGACCACAGTGGGCGGAGGCTGGGAATGCAGCTGTAAGTGCCCCATAACGCACAGGGCAGCCGACACCTGAAATGAGTTGCCCCAAACCTCGGTGGTACTACGGTTGAGATCTCTGCTGCAGATGTCACTGATCCTGTGGGGTCTGGTCCTGAGGCAGCCCGACCCCCACTCCCTTCTTTGTGCAGAGCTCGTCCTGTCTGTGGCTTGGATGTATCTGGGCCCCAACCACGACTGCAGGAGGCAATTTTGGTGCTTTTATTTTTATCTCTGCAGTTCCTCCCAGGCTGTAAGAAACTGCCCTTCCCTCTTCCCTATGGGGCCTCCACCCTGCCCCCCAGCCTGTGGGATGAGCAGCCCCTTTTCCCTGCTGGCCCCGGGCGCCCCCACAGTGAAAGGGCAGAGGCAGGAGGGGTGTGGCAGAGTGCCCTGCTGGCATCGCATAGGACTTGGGTTCTGGCCAGAGGGGGCCCCAGCCAGGGCCAGAGCTACTGGGGGTGTTCTTGGGCACTTGCTGGGAGCCCTGCCTCTTGGGCCCGATGTGGAGGCATCTCTGAGCTCAGCCCCTGTGCCTTGTCACTCTGCCGCTCCGTGCCAGCCAGTGTCTTCTGGCCATACAGTGGGCCAAGGAAGGGGCCAGGCAGGCTCTCCAGGCAAGGGAGGATGCTGAGGCTGGATGCTGGGTCCTGGGAGGGGTTGGTTGTGGCCTGCCTACCGCAGATGCGCAGGACACAGCATGTGAGCTGTGAACGGCTACGCTCCCTGCTGTCCAAGGAGTATGCAGGCTGGGGAGGGTGACAGAGGCTGGAGAAAGAAGCCTGCTCCCCGGGCCTGGCCACGGCCAGCTGAGCTCACGGAGAAGCTGGAACCTGGGTGGGCAGGGGTGGGAGGGAATCTTCCTCTCTAGGGCTGAGTTGTGGGAAAAGCCCTCGAAGGGCCCTTGAGGTGTCGCCCCTGGGATGGGGCTGAGGAGTCCAGAGCTGGGTCTGGAGTTAGCCTCAGGGTGGGGGCCAGTGGATGACACCCCCACCACCTGGCTGCACACCCCGAGGCCAGCCCATGCGCCCGTCAAATTCTGTCCCTTGCTGACCTCAGCCTCATAGGGCCATTTGGATTCTTAGGTAGGACTTGGGTTCTGGCCAGAGGGGGATTGGGTCACACGACAGCTGAGTGCTAGGGCTGGGACTAGAGTCCAGGCTGAGACCTGGACACTTCCAGGGGGTTGGGAGGGGGTTGAAGTTGATGTGGGGTGGCCAATGTGTGTCTGTGTGTATGTTGAGGACCACTCCTGGATGCACAGGGGAGGGAAGCACTGAACACTCCCCGGTGACCTGTGGGGTAGGGGAATGGCTCTGGGAATGTGTGTGTGGGGGGCAATGGCAGGGCTGTCAGGGCTCCCTGAGGCCAAGGTGTGGGGAGGCCTCAGGCCGGGCACAAGCTTGTGCCAACTCCTAGAGAACCTCCAAAATGTGGCCAAGACCAGGTGGCATTAATTGCGCATGCATCTTGTAGAGTAAATTGTAGAGTATACTTGTCCCAGTAAATTTGGGAACACAGGGTTCAGCTACAACTGGACATGTGGTGAGTGCCCTGTGACCTGGCACCGTGTGCCCCACATCCTTGCCCACCCCGGGCTGGCCTCACTCTGCTGTGGACAATCTGGTCCAGGAGGAAACTGATCAGCCCAGAGTCCTGCTGAGCAGAGCTGGCCGACCTCCAGGATCTGCTGTGGGTGGAGGGGGCCCCTGAGGCCACCAAGACCCTCGCATGGACAGGGGTCTCCTGCCCCCCGTCTGTCCCAGCTGAGGTGGGTCCGGTAACCACAGGGTCCTCTGGGCTCAGACACGGGCCCTTCCCTCTGCACCCAGACAAGGGGGGCTGGGGGGGGATGCGCTCTGGGCCCCTCCGCTCCTCCAAGGGGAGCCCATTCACTTTGATTGGTCCTGTTGGTTGCATTACTTTGTATTTACAGTTAAATTTTTATTTTTTAACTTTCCAGCCAAGTAAGATTGTAGCTCCATGTGAAGTTGATGCAAAGCTAATAACAAAACAGCAGCTCTGCCTCAGCCAGTGGAGTCCGTCACAGAGGTGGTGCCCACAGCTTCTGCAGAGGACTCCCGTGCCCCCGGGTGCGGCCCGCCATGGCCTCTGGGCTCAGCAAGATCACACTTCCTTTCTCATACAACTGTTTGTTTTCCTGTTTTGTTTTTGCATGTTTGGTTTTTTTTTTTTATCTATCAAAATTCAGCCCCAGACTTGCTGATAGAATTTAAAAAGTCATGGTTTGGTCCAGTTTCTCAAATGATTCTCCTGCTGTCCCCTGTCTGGGCTGCCCTGGGCCCCACCCGCTGGGTCCTGTTTCTGGGTCACCACATTCTCCTCTTGTGCAGTCTTCTCCCTTCTTTTCATGGAGTACATTTTTTTTTCTTTTCTTTTCTTTTTTTAAGATTTTATATATTTATTTGACAGAGAGAGACATAGTGAGAGCAGGAACATAAGCAGGGGGAGTGAGAGAGGGAGAAGCAGGCTTCCCGCTGAGCAGGGAGCCCAATGCGGGGCTCGATCCCAGGACCCTGGGATCATGACCTGAGCCGAAGGCAGACGCTTAACGACTGAGTCACCCAGGCGCCCCTCTTTTGTTTTTTTAAAGATTTACTTATTAGAGAGAGAATGAGGGGGTGGAGGGGCAAAGGGAGAGAATCTCAAGCAGAGTCCCCACTGAGTGCAGGGCCTCGATCCCATGACCCTGAGATCATGACCTGAGCTGAGACCAAGAGTCGGATGCTCAACTGACTGAGCCACCAGGTGCCCCTCATGGAATGTTTTTCCGAGAAAGGGCGCACGGGAGCTAGAGGGTAGAATAAGGACTAATTGATGTGTGTGAGTGGATTCCCTGCACCACAGGTGTTGTGCTGGGTTCCTTACAGGAGTGACTTCATTTCCCAGCAAATCTACGATCAGCTTCCAGAGGGGACCTTGCCTGCTGTCATGTAGGTAAAAAGCCATTCATGATTCAGCTACAAGTCTGTCTGGCTCTAAAACTTATTTTTAAAAATTATTTTAATAGAAGCTATGCCTGTGTATGCCTAACTAGTTTAGTAGTTCAGTAGTGCTGATGAAAAATAACCACACCACTTTTCCCAGAGGCAGTTTTAGCCCTCTTAGATGATTCTTTTGACAATACGATTTATTGTCATATCTTTAAATTGGTGGCTTTTAGATTTTTTTGACAAAAACTCAAAATAAGAAATACATTTGATATCACGACCTGGTATGTAAACACATACACACAACTGAAAGATTTCAAAAGCTATACTTAGCCTTCCTAAGTGCAATAATCTCAGATACATTCTATTTTGTTACCACCATGTACGATCCACTAAACTGACTGTGGTCTGAGAAGCTTGGCTGCACTTGCTTTCACTTCAGGTGTCTCAGTGGACTTCCTCCCCCACCCCGGTGACGCCCATGGGGGTGGGGGCCGTCGTCAGTGCCCTGTCACAGCCCTGACACCAGGCCATCAGCCCAGGAAGCAGCACAGAGAATGTGAGCCCTTGCGTATCCGCAGACATCTGTATTGTGTCCTGTGACTTGGTCGGCGGTTTGGCTGATTCTAGAATTCTAGCCTGAAAATTCTTTCCGGCAAAACTCTGCAAGCATTTCTCCCGTGTCTCTGGCTCCCAGCTCGAGGGTTACTGCTGAGGAAACTGGAGCCATTTTGAGTCCGAGCCTTTGTAAGCGACCAACTTTTTCTCTTGAAGCTTCTCTTTTTCTTCGTTGCAGCAGATGTTCACAGTGACATAGTTCAGTGTGGATCTGTTCCCACCCTGGAGGAGCCCCGTGCCATCTAGAAAGTCCTGACCTTCATGAAGTTCTGGGAACCCCCCCTGAGCTGCTGTGCTGTCACCCGCCCGCCCTCGCTCTCCTCTCTGAGGCTCCTGCTATCAGCGTTCTCTCCTCTCCCGCCTCCGATCTTATTGGCATCTTCCACATTTTTTTCTAATCCACTTAATGAATTTTTTAAAAAATATCTGTTACGCCATTTTTATTTTCTAAGAGACTTTTTGTTTTTTGGGTATTTTATGGGGGTATTTTTAATAGCCCTCACCATGTTTATGTTTCACAGGTGTGATGTCATCTCTTCTGTGAGGGTATTAATGATACATGTTTTCTCGAGCATGCTGCCCCCATCACCCCTGTCCAGTTTCTGCTTCCCAGTTGATTTTTTTCTGTTTGTTGACTTTGGTCTCTGTTTTTCATGTTAGTGGGTTTCCTTTGGTAGAACTTGGTTGTCTACTTATGTTTGAGTGTGGTCTACAAAGCAGTAGCAAGAAATGTCCAAGACACCCAGAAATGGTCTCGAAGCACCCTTTCCACTTGTAGTGGAAGCCAGGATGCTTTGGAGACATGGCTGGTTCCAGGTGCAGCTGCCAACTTGAGGAATAAAAATACAGGCCCTCTCGCTCAACTGGAATTTCGGATAAGCAATAGTAATTTTCATTATAAGTATGTCCTGTGCGGTATTTAATCTGGCAACCCTGACGCCAGGTCCATGGCAGGAAGTGTACAGAGCCAGGGTATCTTTTCGTACCAGATGGCAAGAGAGCTGTTGAAGACTGCTGTGGGTGTGCCAGGGGGCTCAGGAGTCAGGGTGGAAGGCTTTCACTGGTTAAGTGAATATTCAGGAGAATATTAACCACACTAGGTCAAAGCACAAATCATGCTGGGATCCACTGGACGACTTTGGAGGACTGATCGAGAGGACTCGAGGCATCTAGCTCTCCTGAGATTGATTAGATTCTTTGATTGTATGACTGAGAACATTTTATGAGCATATTAGTAAAACTATCTTACTGGAAACCAAAAATAATGTATAAGATTATAAAGTCTCTGAAGTTTGATGCTTAAGTAGACTAATACATGCTTGCATAGATTTAAAATAGAGAACATGACAGTTCCAAAGGAAAAAAAAAAAAAGAAATTGAGCTTCTAATGCCTTAGGAATGTTCACCCTTTAAGAAAGGTCATTTTCTTGGGGTGCCTGGGTGTCTCAGATGGTTGACCGTCTGCCTTCGGCTCAGGTCATGATCCCAGGGTCCAGGGTGCTGGGATCGAGCCCCACGTCGGGCTCCTGGCTCAGTGGGGAGCCTGCTTCTCCCTCTCCCTCTGCCTCTCCCCCTGCTCATGCTCTCTCTCTCTCTCTCTCTGTATCTATGTGTCTCAAATGAATAAATAAAATCTTAAAAAAAAAAGGTCATTTTCTTGTAGAATCCACAGCTTAACCCCCCCCCCCAAAAAAAACCCGGGGATAATGGTTGATTGTTGGATAAGAAGCAAAGAGATGTAAATTCATACAGGGAGCAAATAATGCCAAGAAGACTTCATGCAAACATTAATTCAATGTTGTTTAAATGTCAGGCTGAAAAATGTGGAGTTTAACAATTTCTATTAGAAAAAGTTCAGGTCATTTTTTTTTTTTTTTTAAGATTTTATTTGTCAGAGAGAGAGAGCACAAGCAGGGGGAGTGGGAGAGGGAGAAACAGGTTCCCCGCTGAGCAGGGAGCCCGATGCGGGACTCCATCCCAGGACCCTGGACCCTGGGATCATGACCTGAGCCGAAGGCAGATGCTTCACCGACTGAGCCACCCAGGCGCCCCTCAGGTAATATATTTAATCAAGATGAAACCTTGGACAAATTAGACTGGTTTTATAATTTTGGTTTAAAACATCTATGTGGGTATAAGATAATAGGAAGTTATAGTGTCTGGAAAAATTAGGTTATTTACTGATGATGCAAAGCTCACTTAAACTTTACTAAATTTCCTGGTCTGGTTTTATGGGTCAGGTAAGTTATTTTTCTTGAACTCTTTTTTTTTGAGTAGTCTTCACACCCAGCAGGGGCCTGACATGGGGCTTGAACTCAACCCTGAGATCATGACCTGAGCTGAAATCAAGAGTCAGACGCTTAACCGACTGAAGTACCCAGGCGCCCCAGGTAAGTTATTTTTCCAAAAAATATTTAAGGTCATGTAAATGCACACATATATGTTTAACTATATTAAAATAAGTGTTCTCTGTCATGAAACATGTCTTCTTAGAGACCTCAGTGTTCTGAATCTTTTGCATTTCATAATGCCACGTATCTCTCACCTCCTGTGGTGTATTATCTCTGAAGATGCCATAATTATCTCTGTGCACACTCTTTCCCTGTGCACACTCGGCAACAGGATTTTGCTGATTTTCCTCCTATTGAAAGCTGGGGTCTGTCTCCCCTCCCCTTGAGGGCTGGGTCCTGCTCTGACCCACTGAGTGTGGTGGAAGTTGCCAAGCCTAGGTGTTAGGGGCCCGGCAGCTTCCACCAGTGGAAGGAAGCCTGGGCTAGACTACTGAGTACCAAGAGGTTGTGTGGAGAGAAGGGGTACATGGACAGAGAGGGAGTGGGTCACGCGGACAGAGAGGGCCATGTGGATGGGGGGCCATGTGGACAGAGAGAGAGGGCCTCGGGGAGAGAGGACCCACCTGATGGCCACTCTGAGGCCCCAGGTGCCGGAATGAAGCTGGCTGGATCCTCCAGCCCCAGTTGAGCCATGCCGACCAGCACCACGTGGGACACAGATGAACTGTCCTGCCAGAATTCCTGACCCACGGAATCACGGGTGGTAAAAGATCTGCACTGTGCTGTGTGGTGGGGGCTGGGATGCTGCACGCCACGGTTCTGCTTTATCTGCATATATTATCTGGGATTCTCCTGCCTTCATTTAATCAGTATGGACTCGTGGATGTTTACTTTATATTTGGATTATGATCCAGAACACCTGTACTGACTCTGTCCCTGGGGCCGTCAGTTGCCCCCTGTGCTCTTTGGCACATCCCATCATTCTCCATTAATTAATTAATTGATTAATTTGCACTTCCTTACTTTCGGGCACCACAGATTCTCCAGGCTTATCTTGTATGTTTCTTCCCCCAGTCCTAAAATTAGCCATTTCTCCAAGGAGCCATGGTTCCTTTAGTTGGAAAACAGTCTTAGAAACCAGGATCTGGGCGCTGGTGAGCTTGTTGCTTCCCGGACAACAGAGTTGTCTGCTCATGCGTGTGCTGTCCCGTGTACGCGCGCACATCTGTGCTTCTGCTCGTGCGTGTGCTGTCCCGTGTACGCATGCACGTCTGTGCTTCTCGTGTGTGTGCTGTCCCGTGTGCGCGTGCACATCTGTGCTTCTGCTTGTGTGTGTGCTGTCCCATGTGCTCGTGTGTGTGCTATCCCGTGTACACGCACACGCCTATGCTTCTGCTTGTGTGTGTGCTGTCCCGTGTGCTCGTGCGTGTGCTGTCCCGTGTACACGCACACATCTGTGCTTCTGCTCGTGCGTGTGCTGTCCCGTGTACACGCACACATCTGTGCTTCTGCTCGTGTGTGTGCTGTCCCGTGTGCTCGTGCGTGTGCTGTCCCGTGTACACGCACACATCTGTGCTTCTGCTCGTGCGTGTGCTCTCCCGTGTGTGCGTGCATGTCTGTGCTTCTGCTCGTGTGCGTGCTGTCCCATGTGCTCGTGCGTGTGCTGTCCCATGTACACGCACACATCTGTGCTTCTGCTCGTGTGTGTGCTGTCCCATGTGCTCGTGCATGTGCTGTCCCGTGTACGTGCGCACGTCTGTGCTTCTGCTCGTGCGTGTGCTGTCCCGTGTACGCGTGCACGTCTGTGCTTTTCGTGTGTGTGCTGTCCCGTGTGCGCGTGCACATCTGTGCTTCTGCTTGTGTGTGTGCTGTCCCATGTGCTCGTGTGTGTGCTATCCCGTGTACACGCACACGCCTATGCTTCTGCTTGTGTGTGTGCTGTCCCGTGTGCTCGTGCATGTGCTGTCCCGTGTACACGCACACATCTGTGCTTCTGCTCGTGTGTGTGCTGTCCCGTGTGCTCGTGCATGTGCTGTCCCGTGCGCGCGCGCACGTCTGTGCTTCTGCTCGTGTGCACCGGTGTTTACCCCACACTGAACGCAAGCTGATACTGGATCTCCAGCTGTCACCCGTGACCGCACAGGTCATTCTAGCCGCCTCTCCTTGCTTAACCCCAAGTAGTGAGAAACCTGGCTGCCACTGTCTGCCACCCGCTTGCTGAACTGTTTGATTCTGGTGGACACATTAGAAATGATAAACCATAGCCCATGGGGAACAGTCTATCAGCTAGCGAGCAGGGCTGTGCACACTTCCGTGGCCTCTCGTCTTGCAAACTCTTCTCATCCCCAAAGTGACTTGGGTCAGCACTTCCCCACCCCCTTCACTGAGGTCATTTCATTTGAAATGTACTTTGTCTGCTTGCTTGCTTTTGCCACATTCTGATTCTCCCAACTTCCTAAAAGAGCTTTTAAGAATTTGCGTCCATTGGGGTTCACACCAAGCTATGCTGTTCTGTGAATCTTGATAAACACATGGTGCTACTTACCCTAGGAACAGCTTCCCTGCTCAACCCCCAACCCCGGTTCATAGTTGGAGGCCCGTTCGTTTCAAGGTGGTTTGTTCTGCATCAAAGGATACAGGAAATAGCTGGATAATTTTTTTTTTAAAGATTTTATTTATTTATTTGACAGAGTTAGCGAGAGCAGGAACACAAGCAGGGGGAGTGGGAGATGGAGAAGCAGGCTTCCCGCGGAGCAGGGAGCCCGACGCGGGGCTCGATCCCAGGACCCTGGGATCACGACCCGAGCTGAAGGCAGCCTGCTTAACAGCTGAGCCACCCAGGCGCCCCTAGCTGGATAATTTTTAAAGATACTGAGATTCCCATAGACAGGGACTACAGAAATAGTGATCACTATATAAAAACATTTGTTCTTTTTTCAAATTGTGTCTAGTTTGGATGGTAAAGTTTGACATATATGTTGTGTCACATACAGTTGAATAGAGACGAACTAAAGCGGACAGCGTAGATATGTCATGTAGAACATGGAAACACATTCACAGAGAGGCAGACAGATGTTGTTAAACTGAGCAGGTGTATCTAGAATAATAAAGAGAAGGCAACCAGTTGCTTCCTGTTTGGATCAGGAAGAGCATCTCTCTCACCCAGCCTCGGCCTCCTTGGGGCCTCCCTGTGGGTCTCAGGCTGATGCCCACCACGGCTCGAATCTGTTACCAAATGGTCCTCATATCTTAGGGGGCAAAGGCTCCTGCTAATCATTTCAAACCCTGTGCTCGTTTTACATATCTCCACCGTGATTAAAACTACAGCTGAGACGACTGTGTTCCTACCAGGCCCCTTCTCACAACTCCTGGTGTTGCCTTCCCAAAATTCAGGCCTCATGTCAGAAATGGAAAAGCGAACAGCATGTGCTCAACCTCACCTGTCTCTGTTGGCAAAACAAAGGCCACCTCTCGTTGTACAAAAGGAGGACTAGTACAGAGAAGTAAATGATTTATTAACATATTTTAATCACCTCATCACATAGTGTGAAGCCTGAGTGACGGGAAAGTCAAGTAAGAAATGTTCCATCTTCCTAGGCTGTTTATATACAGAAGTCGTGCTGTGATCGTTGCTGTGTTTGAGCAGCTGAAGTGAAGGACTGGCGTAGTCTTGTCCACAGACGAGCTTCGTTTCTGTTTCCGTGCTCTTGCTGGGCAGTCAGGACACCACGGGGCCAACTAAAAGTGCCTGGTAGTTTTTAGTGTCCTCCCAGCCCGTTAAGTGTTGTAATGCTCAGAGTCACTGTTGACCAAATCCTTGGAGATTATGTTGCACCTCTCAAGAGAGATTCTGCCCTCTGACCTTTGCAAGTTCTGTCCAGCTTGGTGAGCCAGTGGTGGTTTCTGCTTTCCTCACACTTACCTGCTACAAACTGCAAATCAGAAATGGACTGTTCTGGAAGAAAGATCAAAAGGGCCGGTATATGAGTGGCTGTTTCAGGGACTTTTGACTGTCGATACTGTGGGAAACAGCGTCCTTGGACAAGCTGCCATGTGACCATACCTGGACACCTGCCACACTGTCTCAAGGGACCACGTCAGGGCTCTGGGGCCCCTTTGTACCAGTTGCTTCCTCTTTGGATCAGGAAGAGCATGTCTCTCATCTAGACTCAGCTTCTTTGGGACCTCCCTGTGGGTCTCGGGCTGATCCCCACCATGGCTCGAAGTAGGCAGCCTAGGAACACATTCAGCTTAGCCCAAGATCCACATGATGAGGCAGAGTACGTGAGGGTATGGGTGGGGGTGCTGGGCATGCGAGGTGATGGGAACCTTCCAGGCTGCATGGGCCCGAGGCACACTGCGGAGAGGGGCGGGGTGCTGGTTTCCCTGTTGAGAGCACTGCAGGAAGATTACTGCGGCCAGGTCAAGGCTTCGAGATGGCCGAGGGACAGTGTGTCGTGGGCATGACACCACTGAGCAACCCAGCCCAGCCCGACACACAGGAGAACCCCTTCCTCCTGCAGCATTCCTGCTGGGAGAGCTCGACCCCACGCTCAATGTAAAGCTGAGATGCTCAAAGGAATCACGTGCACGGGGCGCCTGGGTGGCTCAGTTGTTAAGTGTCTGCCTTTGGCTGAGGTCATGATCCCGGGGTCCTGGAATCGAGCCCCGCATCAGGCTCCCTGCTCCGCGGGAAGCCTGCTTCTCCCTCTTCCACTCCCTGTTTGTGCGCTCTCTCTCTCCTGTCAAATAAACAAAATCTTAAAAAAAAAAAAAAGGAAAGTTTGGCTGATCCATGACACAATGTTTCTATATTTCCATATTCTTGTCTGTATTTTTGCTTATTTTTTTAAGTGTTTTTTTTTTATTTTTTGAGAGAGAGTGAGGGCATGATTTGGCGGGGGCAGAGGGAGAGAGAATCTCAGGCAGACTCTCCAGTGAGCGCAGAGCCCTCTACCCTGAGATCATGACCTGAGCTGAAATTAAGAGTCGGACACTTAAACGACTGAATCACCCAGGTACCCCTATTTTATTTTAAGTCCTCTCTACACCCAACTCGAGGCTCAAACTCACAAGCTGGAGATGGAGAGCACACGCTCCGTCGACCGAGCCAGCCGGGCGCCTGTCCTCTCTGTCTTCTCAAATCAGTGTCTCAATGCCTCGACGACCTCTCAGCCCGACCTGACAGGTCATCGACCTGTGGTCCTCACCAGAAGGCAGCCAGAGCCCTCACAGTCAACAGCTCTCCTGAGGGACACACTCAGCTCTTCAGACCCCGGATGTGCGGAGTTCCCTGCCTCATGGCGTGAGAGGCCACGGTGTGGCAAGCCCTCGGGCCTCCAGAGGAAGGGCCAATGCATATGCAAGTGGCCCTTCCCAGAACTGGTTACAACTGGCAGAAACTTGTCAGTGAAGTTGGGCGAGCTTGCGGTCTGTGACGTGGCTCTCCATGTGGCCTCAGCCTCGTGGCCTGCCCCGCACCACATGCTGCAGCCAGCAGCCAGCCCCAAACTGAGGAACCGGTCCCTTCTCCTTGTGAAATGTGTGCCTTTTGCTGGGTTAAGCCCTGGCCTCGCTCTGTTCCGGAGATAGTTATGTTTGTCTTCTCTTGCTGTACCACAAATTGCCACAAATTGAGCAGCTTAATGCAACACATTCACTATTACACGGCTTCCCTGGGTCAGACATGTGGATGCGAGTTTTCTGGGCCCTCGGCTCAGGGCCTCCCAGGTGAAATCGGTGTCCGCGGGGGCTGCGTCCGGGCCTGAGCGCGGCCCTCTCCCATGCTCACGTGGGGGGCGGGCGGAGTCCAGTTCCTTGTTGTTGTAGGCCTGAAGTCCACTTTCTTCTTGGCTGGTGGCTGGGGGCCGCCCACATGGTCCCTGCAAGGCCCTTTCAGAGTGGCCAGCTGACTGCAGGCAGCAGGACGGAGACCCTGTCGCAGAGTGGCGTCCCAGCACTTCATCATGTGGGTGCAAAAGGCCCTTCCGGCATTGTTTCGGCTCCTGCCCACACTAAAGGGGAAGACACGGGGTGTGCCCCCGGGGGGGCCCGGACAGCACGCCACCTGGCCCTTGGAGGACTGTTTTCCTTGTGTGTTCATATAAACCCTACCAGCTCTAAGCCATCGCACACTCCTGCACCCCCAGACCACATCCTCCTCACTTAGACCCTCCAAGCCCCTATCTTGCTCACTGAGCATGAGAGCCAGACTGGGGTCCCCACAGACCTCCCCATGCCCCCAGCTCTGCTCTCTCATCTGGGAGGCAGCTTCCCCAGGCACCGGCCTGACATTTACCCGTGGGCGTCACTCCCTCGGAGGCCGTCCCGGTCAGTCCTGTGGAGGGAGAGTCTGCCCTGTTTTCGTCTCTTGACGACACTTCTCCCAGGGATGAAAACGATCTTATCTGTCCGTGAGCTGGCCTGCCGTCTGCCTGCCTCCCTCCGACAGCTTCCAGTTCCCTGGCACACAGTAGGTGCTCAGTGAATATTTCTCGAGTGACAGAACGGGGGGCGTGAGCACGTGTCTCTGTGTCTGGTGGCGTCTCTGAGTGCCTGTGGTTTCTCCTCCCAGTGAGCCTGGCTGCCTGGAATGTCCGAGTCCCCGGGAGCAGAAGCCAGAACCAGATTCTTAGCGGGGCTGGTTGGCTGACCCCTGCCTTGTCCAGCCACGCCTCCTAGAAGAGGGGAGGTGGGTACAGGGCTCCAGTCTGGCGGGGGGGTGGGGGTGGGGGGGGTTGGCCAGAGCTCAGGGTGGGACCATGGTGAGGTCAGTGGCTTTGTCCTGGTGTGTTCTCTTCCCGAGGAATGGACGTGCCAGGCGAGACTGGGAAATGAGCAGGAGGTCTCAAGCCTTGGCCAGGGGAGGGGCAGGTGGCCCGCTGGACCTCCACTCTCATCTGTGGCTACTAACTGCCAAGAGCGGGGACAGGACACCAGCTCTTTGCTGGCCTCAGGCAGAGAGGGGCAGGGAAGAGGGGGTTGCAGCTCTCCACTGCCTCTGTCCATTCCTGCCCAGTGGTGCATGGGGGCCAGCTTCCCCCCAGTGGCAGCCCCCGCAGACTTATGCATTTGGGCCGAGCTGAGGGCTGAGTCTCCACCGTGAGGGCCCCACAGGGCCCGAGGCCAGGGAACCTGCTGGGAGAGGGAGGGCGCCCACAGGCTCCTGGCTCAGGGCTGCGAGCTGACCCCGTCCCCTTCCAGACAGAGGGGCAGGCGCTGGGCCATTTCTGCCTCCCCCCAGCACTGCCTGGACATCTTCCCTCCATGGGGGAGAGACAGCCCAGCCGACAGAGGAGGGAACAGAGGACAGAGACGGAGAGACATGGGCGAGGCACAGAGAAGGGAGGTCACCAGCTAATAGAAACCAGTTAAAAAAACAGGAGGAGAGCCCAGGCCTCAAGGCCAGCCAGGCGGGGCTTGTTTTTCCAGAATGAAAGGCCCAGGGAGGGGCTGAGACCAGGATGGGCTCTGATTCCAGTTTGGAAACGGGGCTCCAACCCCAGGGGCCTGAGTCTTGCTGAGGAAATGGGTCCATTAGGGGGTGCTCCTCACATCCTCATGGCCGGTCCTCATTCCCTCTGCTGCAGCCCTGACAGTCTCCCCACCTTGCCTGAAGCTGGAGAGTCCAGCCACACTGGGGCCCTTGTTTGTCTGAGGAATTGGGAACCAGGACAGGGTTCAAGGGCGAGGTCCTTGCCCACCAGGGACTGGGGCCTGTGACCATAATTCTATTCAAATGGGTAGTCTAAAACATGCACTGTGGGTTTTGGTGGTTGTTTGCATTTTTTTTTTCCTTTTTTTCTTTTTGAGGTTTGCTTAACTAGAAAGAGTGGGTTTGGTACACAGTGTGTGATCTGTTATTTTGCATTTGTTTATGTGACTTTGTAAGTTTTCCCAGAGCTTCAAATTTGTGCCTTCCATGGGGGAGGCTCCCATACCCGCCTTCCCTCCTCCACTCTGGGCGGGGAGCATCTTAGCCAGGGTTTGGTTTCAGGGACACCAAGCTCTGCCCTTGATGGTGGGCAGATGGGGGTCCAGGCCAGAGGGGAGGGGTTGGTCAAACGCTGCCCCTCAGTGCTCAGGGTCTCCACCCTCATGCCCTGGCAGGTCCCTTTGGGTGGTAAAAATGACTGATGGACAGCAGGGCCCATCATGCTGTCCTAAGGGAGCCCCCTGCCCGGCTTACCACCGCGCCCCCCCCCCCCCCCCCAGGGCTGGTGTGACTGTTCTTTTCCTTTCACAAATGAAGAGATGCAGCCCCCAGAGGAGGCTGAGAGGAAGAGGGGAAGAGCTGTAGGTGTGGCACCCTGGGCTTCTTGGGGGTCCCAGCCCCCAGATGCCTTTCTGCTAGGAGGGATGCCTCAAGCTCCACAGCAAGCACAAAGCGGGGGTCCTGCCCACACTGTCCACACAGGGGAGCACCCTGGGCCAGGGTTCCCCGACAGAGGTGGACATGAGGTGATGTCCACCCCAGAGCCCCAGCCCTGTAGCAGCCCCAAAGGGCCTCATAGGTCACAGCCGCCCCCACAGCATCCGGCGTCTGGAACCATGCCCTCAGCCCTCCTGCCCCTCCAAGGGCTGGGCTCCTGGCCCCTCTCGAGGACCTGGGCCAGAGGAGGGGCAGGGTCTCTGCTCTGATTTCCCCTCACTTTGTCAGACACGGGGCCGTGTTCCTACCCCTCCCCACTGGGCCAGCCAAGGATCTGGGGAGGACTAGGGGCCAGCAGGAGCCAGAGGGGGCGGTCTGCAGACTGTCGATCCCGCCCAGGGCTCCGTGATGTCATGGTGGGTGCTAAGGAGGGGGAGGGGGCCGGGCTGTTTTTCTGGAGAGTTGGAGCAGAAGTGAGACAAAGCGAGGCAGGCGGGCCAGGCGGGCGCCATGGAGCTGCGGTCCCAAGTTACGGTCTGGGAACTTGTACTTCTGCAGAGTGAGTGCAGGGTGGGTGGGGGTCCGCACTGGAAGCCCGAGCGTCTTCGGAGTTTGTGTTCTGGTCAGAGCTGCCTGTCTGAGCTCGAGTTGGGAGGAGTGCGACACTCCCGCTGCCGGGAAGGGGCTGGGTCGGGGTGGGGGTGGGGGGCTCAAGGTGGCAGCTCACCAGGAATAAGGGGCCCCCAGAACGCAGGAGGGTGTGAGGTTTTATGTTAGATCTCCACCACACGGATTCGGGAGCCAGAGGGCCAAGAAGGGCAGGGAGGCTGAGGTGGCGGGTGCCTCTCCCTGGGGTCCCTTCCCCACCCCACTCTTCCAGGAAGCCCCTCAGGTGGCCAGAAGAGGAGTAGGTTGGGGACTCTAGTGGGCCTGGGAATGGTGGGGCTCACAGGGTCTGCTCAAGTCCCCCCTTGGCTCCCAGGCCCCCTGAGCCCGCCTCCTGGGCTGGCCTGCTGACCCGGCACATTCCTCCTGGTCCCGGGCGCTCAGCCCATCTCTGGAGCAGGAACTTGCCTGTGGGGTGCGGACAGTCCAGCCTGCTCGTGCTTCAGACCTCTGCCCTTCAGGACGGCTGAGGGGGCTCCAGCCCTGAGACCTGGGTGTGGGGCAGGGTGCCCAGATGTCTGAGGACTCTTGAGGGCGTGTGTGGCATGGCTCTTGGCAGGTGCATGTACCTTATTGGATACGAATGTGCGGGAGCCCCCGAAACCAGCCTTGAGCTTCACGCTTTGGCACGCTGGTGGCCTTGCTGCAGGATGGTGACAAGGGCCACCATTCCCGAGGGTGGCCCTTGGTGACAAGCACACACTCCACAGCTGGTTCCACCATTCACCCCCTAAAGGGGAAGAGCCGTCCCACGGTCTAGGCAGGTGGCAGTGAGGATTAGGTGGGGACCATGGGAGACGTGCCTGCACCATGTGGGGCTAAAGGAGCCCCTCCCCCATCCTGTCTGCTTGGCTTCTCTGACTTTATCCCCGCCTATTAAGAGGGTGTCATTGCTGCACACACAGCGCCCCCCCCCCCCGCCCCTCAACCTATGCCTTGCCCTATGTATCTCCTCCATCTGGCTATTCCTGAGTTGTATGCTTTGTAATAAACTTGTAAATGCAAAAAAAAAAAAAAAAAGAGGGTGTCATTAACGGGGCACCTGGGTGGCTCAGCTGGTTAAGTGTCTGCGTTCGGCTCAGGTCACGATCTCAGGGTCCTGGGATCCAGCCCTGCCTTGGGCTCTCTGCTCAGGGGGGAGCCTGCTTCTCCCTCTGCCTCTGCCCCTCCCCCCCTTTGCCCTCGCATGCGTGCTCTCTCTCTCTCAAATAAATAAAACCTATATATGTATATAAAGAGGGTGTCATTAACACCCACCTCAGCAAGGACTATAATGGACCCCGGCAGCCAAGTGGGGGGCCCGGGGCTGGGTGGGTGACCTGGATGCAAAGGCTCAGGTCATCCCCTCCCCAGTGCGACTCTCTTCTTCTTCTAGGTTCTGCTGTCCTTCTGTCCTCAGGTTAGTGACCACCCTCCCCTGGAAACCACAACAGCTCCCCTCCTGTGTTGGCAGACCCACCCTACACCTTCTCCTTGGGTCCTATCCCTCGCCCAGTGACTCCTCCCCGCCCCCCCCCAGTGCCCTCAGGGCCCGTGCCAGCCGCCAGCTCCGTGGTGTCCGAGTCCACCGTGAGCTGGGCGGCGGGCGCCCTGGCCGTACTGCGCTGCCAGAGCCCGAGAATGGTGTGGACCCAGGACCGGCTGCACGACCGCCAGCGCGTGGTCCACTGGGACCTCAGCGGCCGCCCGGCCGGCGGACCGGCCCGCAGACTCGTAGACATGTACTCTGCGGGCGAGCAACGCGTGTACGAGCCCCGCGACCGCGGCCGCCTCCAGCTGCCGCTCTCCGCCTTCCACGACGGCAACTTCTCGCTGCTCATCCGCGGTAAGGGGCCTGGGCACCGCGGCGGGCGACGCAGGGCGGGGTGGCGCGGGCCGGCTGCGCGCCTCACCGCCGGGCTGTCTGCCGGCCCGCAGCGGTGGAGGAGGCCGACGCGGGCCTGTACACCTGTAACCTGCACCACCATTACTGCCACCTGTACGAGACCCTGGCCGTCCGCCTGGAGGTCACGGACGACCGTGAGTGTGCCCCCCACCCCGCCCGCCCCGGGACGTGCCCCTGCGGCCCCCTCCCCGCCCGCCGGCGCTGACCCACCTGCACCCCCAGCCCGGGAGGCCGGCGCGCACTGGGACGGCGAGAAGGACGTCCTGCTGGTGGAGCGCGGCGCGCCCGCGCTGCTCACCTGCGTGAACCGGGCGCACGTGTGGACCGACCGGCACCTGGAGGAGGCGCAGCAGGTTGTGCACTGGGACCGACAGCCGCCCGGGGTGCCGCACGACCGCGCTGACCGCCTGCTGGACCTGTACGCGTCGGGCGAGCGCCGAGCCTACGGGCCGCCCTTCCTGCGCGACCGCGTGGCGGTGGGGGCGGACGCCTTTGCGCGCGGCGACTTCTCACTGCGCATCGACCCGCTGGAGCCAGCTGACGAGGGCACCTACTCCTGCCACCTGCACCACCACTACTGCGGCCTGCACGAGCGCCGCATCTTCCACCTGAGAGTCACCGAGCCCGTCGCTGAGCCGCCCCCGCGGGACTCGCCGGGCAACGGCTCCAGCCACAGCGGCGCCCCTGGCCCAGGTGCCGCGTGGCCCCTCCCTGTCCCCCCCCCCCGGACCTGGGTGTTAGCCGAGGGGAGGCCCCCTCCCGTCCATCCCCTCCTGAGCCCCGCGCCGCAGGGGCGGCCTCGATCGGGTGCACGCTTAGGGGGTCACGCGCGCGCTCCCTGACCCCGCCCCCGCACGGCCCGTGCAGATCCCACCCTGGGGCGCGGCCGCAGCGTCATCAACGTCATAGTGCCCGAGGGCCGGGCCCACTTCTTCCAGCAGCTGGGCTACGTGCTGGCCACCCTGCTCCTCTTCATCCTGCTGCTCATCACCGTCATCCTGGCCACCCGGCAGCGTCGCCGCGGAGGTGAGCTGGGGCTCCATCCCGCACGGTTGAGGCCAGAGCTAGGAAGCCTTCCCTGACCAGAGGCGGGGTGTGGGGTGCGGTGGCTTGAGCAGAGAGTAAGCAGGGATGGGAGGCTTCCTCAGGGCTGAGGGAGCTGGGGAGGGGGTGAGACTGGGCCCAACATGAGTCTTCCTCCCCAGGCTACGAATACTCCAACAAGAAGTCGGGGAAGTCAAAGGGGTGAGTGCCCCCTCCAGGCTCTCCTGGGGACCAGACCCCCACCCCCACCCCGCTCTGCTCTAACTGCCCACCACCCTCCCACCTCCAGGAAGGATGTGAACATGGCAGAGTTTGCTGTGGCCACAGGAGACCAGGCTCTTTACAGGAGTGAGGACATCCAATTAGGTGAGGGATGGCCCCAGAACCAAGGTGAAGGCTGTGGTTCCCAGGCCTGAGCTAGGGGAGGCACATCTCTGGGGGTTGAGCTAGGGGAGGCACATCTCTGGGGGTTGAGCTAGGGGAGGCACATCTCTGGGGGTTGAGCTAGGGGAGGCACATCTCTGGAGGTGGGGGGGGCCTCACCCTGCTCTTTCCCTGCACCAGATTACAAAAACAACATCCTGAAGGAGAGGGCTGAGCTGGGCCACAGCCCACTGCCCATCAAGAACATTGACTTGGACAGAGGTGAGTGACTAGGAGGGCTGGGCCCATACCTCACCCACCCACACTCACTAGCCAGCCCCAGGGGCAGGAGTCCCTGGGCAGTCCTGCTAGATGTCTGCCTTGTGTTTACCCCTGTGACAGAGGGATAGAGGGCAGACACCCGCCTGTTCCCTTGGCTTCCAGAGTTCCGAAAGGAGTACTGCAAATAAGGTGATCCTGGGCTCCTGGCTGGGCCAGCAGCCCTGCCAACTCCTATCTGTCCATCTTGGAGGATGACCTCCTGACCCTCATGTGGCTCACCCGACCCCCTTCCAGCGGCTGGTCCCGCTGTCCTGGAACTTGGCCTGGACTGGCACAGAGCAAGGCTGTCTCCAGACCCCTCTCCCGGGAGCCATCCCAATCCTCACAAGCAGCAGCGGGCTCTGGGATTCTGCTGGAGCTGCAGCTGCCCCTTCACCAGCGCTCAGCAGGTGCCTGCTGGCTCCCACACTCACTGGTGGTCCTGCCCCTCCCCCAACCCAGGCACAGCCCTGACCCTGCTGATGTTCACCAGTCCTTCAGGCTCTCCTGGCCCCTGCCACTATGGGCTGGGGCTCAGTGGGGGCTCTTGGAGCTCAGGTCAGCCTCAGGGCTAGCACCCTGGCCCCTTCTTCACCCCTTTCTAGGGGGAGCCTACGGCTGGGATCTGAGGATTGCACACTCCAGGCCCCAGACTAATTCCCCTCTGCTCTGTGTTGGGCTACCTGGGGCTTCTTCTCTGCCTTCCACCCTATTCCAGCTTTGTTTCCAGCAAGTGCCTTGACAGTCACTGGGCTCCATGTGACTTCTGACTCTGACCCCCCTCCCGCAGCCCCTCCTTGGGCTGGAGTCTGGGGCTGGGACCTCATTTGGCTTCTGTTTTGCCTGAGGACAGGGGAGGGGTAAAGATGGTTCTAGAGTGGCTTGTGCTGCCACCCCCAACACCCCACATTTGCTCCTGGGAAACTGCCACCATCACAATAAAAACTCCATGGTTTTTAGACTTGGCCCCAGGTATGCCTCTGCGGCTCCTACTTCATGTCCTGGGGGGCGGAGTTTGGGCCTTGGGAACCTCGAAATGCTTTCCTTCATCTGAAGCCCTGCTGTCACCACCCATTTCTTGGAGTGGAAAGTCTGAGTCCAGGTATCCTGGGAAGAGCAACATCCGGTCCAATCCTATGGCACTATTCCTGGTTGTAAAGGAGTTCTAGATTCTCTTCTGAGGGCTTATTTGGACGTGGGGGGGGGGGGGCTGGACATGCTCAGAGGACAGCCCTCTGAGAAGCAGATGCCAAAATGGGATTAGATGTGTGAGGATAAAGGGGGGGAAGCAGGAGTAGGCACCAAAGGCTTGTGAGGGGGATGGGAGGGGGCTGCAGGAGGAAGAAGCCCTTGTGTTTCCCCAGCCCTGACCCCATCCCCCAAAACTCTTCCAGGGCAGCAGGAAGCGGGAAAGGATGTCTGTCACCCTGTGCTGGAGACCCTGGGGTGGTGTGTGGAGAACATGCAGATTATGTCTGGCTGAATTAGGGGCACAAGCCAGCCACACGGGGCCAGCAGGTGACCTGGCATCGGAGCTCCCACTCTGGGGAAGTGAAAACCCCGGGGCCGCTGTGAGGAAGGCACAGGAAACTCACGTGAAGGGAGTAAAGTCAAAAGATGTGTTACTTACAGATCCGAGGACAGGGGTGCGGTGAGCAAGGCTTCAGAAGGGCAGTTCTCCATTCCAGATCAGGAGAGAGACAGCAGGGTAGCATGCTCCTATTACTTATAAGGTGGGTGGGATGGTGGTCACTAATTTTTTGTAGGCTCAATTCTGAGTGGTCATTTTAAAAGATACCGCAGGAGACACAAGGCAGGAGTTTGTGGTGGGCATCCTAGGTTCAGGCTTTTATCTGAATGTCCAGACTCTGGATGTGAGATGCTCAGACAGCACCTCAGTGTGGCTGTCTCCTCACTACACACCTGCGAGGGTCCTACAGTGGCAAAGGCAGGGAGGGAGGCTGGGCCAGGGAGCTGTGGCTTGCTTGACAATGTGCCTCCCTCCCAGCCTGTGACCCCTGGCCCCATAGTAGCTGCACTGCTCGGACCACAAACTCACTCCCCCTTGCAGTGTGCCTGGCTGACCAGAGAGTCAGCTCTGGCCTCTGGCTACCAGCCTCTCTCATAGGACTTGGGCAGCCAGGTGAGAAAGAGAGGCTTGGGGGGGCGGGGCAGAGCACAGATGGGGCATCAGACCCTACATCTGTGAGACCAGCAGTCATTCATGTCTGGCCTGGGGGATGCTGGTCCCCTGGGAGCTCTCAGGGTGGGGCCTGTCTCCCTCCCCTAGACGCCCAGCAGAGAGCCAGCCACTACCTGGCTTCCTCAGATTACCTCTGGGGAAACCGAGACCCAAGGGGAGACGGTGCAGGCTTTGCTGAGCAGGTGCCCACCTCACAGAGCCCTGTCCACTCTCCCCACCAGAGCCTAGGGGGATGGAGGTCAGCGCCCTTGGCCTAGGCTGACCTGGGGATGGTCCCTAGCCTGGGCTCAGGGGCTTTCCTTCAAAGTCTGGCTCTTCCAGTCACTGGTGGACTGATGGGCTTTTTCCTGTGCGGATCCGCTGCCCAAGGATGGTCATGACTAGGCAGCTAGGACAGCTTCAGGCTCCAACCAACTTCAGGGGGAGTGCTGGGCACAGGTCGCAAGGGGCATCATGCATCCTCCACCTTCATCACTCTTGGGTCCTATCCTAGAGACTCTCCTGTTCTTCACTCTCACCAGTGTGGGATTCCCTCTACTGGCCTCAAGTCTTCCTCCTGGGATGGGGGAGACCCTCTACCTCCAGTGGGGTCAGCGTGTGGTTGGAGCCTCCACAGCCCGAGGGGCGCTGCTCTGGGTCTCCCTTGGTCCACACAGGACCCCAGGCTGGCTGGATCGACAGAGGCGGTGGTGGGGGTGGGGGTGATCTTCACCTGCTGCCAGCACCACCTTCCCCGGGCACCTCTGTGCACACGTGCGTGCGCGCCGTTGCCCTCCGCTGTTGCCTTCAGCCGCACATACACATGTTCACACTCGCACCCCGCCTCCACGCGAGCACCCGCACGCACTTGGCCCGTGTTTCGCGGAGCCTCCGTGGGGCCCGGTAGAGGGCGCGCGAGCACGCAGTGGGCGCCGGGGCGCAGAGACCGAGTTGTCTTTGGCTCCCGGCCCGGACCGAAGTATCCTCAGCTTCCCGTGCTGCAGGGGGGGATGTGACCAGGGCGCCCCCCGACTCTGAGCACCACGGACCCCGGAGCCCTCGCGAAGGGGCGGAGAACCGGAACCTTCTGGGTTCTGTAGTCGACCCCTGGGGGCCTCGGCGGGGGACTTGGCGTTGCCTGGGGCGGGGTCTCCCTTCTGACAGCAGGGCTGCTTCCGGAGGGTCCTCAGCCGTCTCCCTCCGGAGGACGCGCCCCTGTCCGCCCACGGGCCGAGACCCTAGGCCCAGCAGGGGCTACGGCCCGAGCACATTGTGGGCACCCCCGCGCGCGGGGTGGGGGACCCGGGGCCCGAGGCAGGGGTCAGGGGCGGGGCCCGGGAGAGCGGAGGGAGTTCTGCGCGGGCGCCGACACCGCGGCCCCGCCACCCACGCGCGCACCCCGCCCTCCAGTCCTTCCGCGCGTGCGCAACCCCGCCCCGCGCCGCGCCGCGAGCGGCCCGGTGACGTCAGGCCCCGCCCGCTCTCGGGCGCCCCCCGGCGGGCGCGCTCAACCCGGGGCCGGCGGTCCCTTTAACTGCGCGGCCCGAGGGGGCGGCGGCGGCGGCGGGGCGCACGGACGCGGCCGGGCCTCGCACGCCCTCCCTGCCTGCGTCCCCGGGCCGGGGCGGATGGGCGGCCGCGGGCCGCGGGGCAGCAGCGGGGGCGCG
>NW_022589705.1:100401238-100407306 GCF_004348235.1 Phoca vitulina
GGTAGCGGCCGGGCGGGGAGCGGCGGGCGGGCGGGCGGGCGGGGCGCAGGCCGGCAGCGGGGAGGCGCCGGCGTCCGAGCCCCGGGCCGGGCCGGGAGCGCCGCGCAGGCCCCGCGCCGCCGCCGCGCCATGGCGGAGACCAAGATCATCTATCACATGGATGAAGAGGAGACGCCGTACCTGGTCAAGCTGCCCGTGGCGCCCGAGCGCGTCACGCTGGCCGACTTCAAGAATGTGCTCAGCAACCGGCCCGTGCACGCTTACAAATTCTTCTTCAAGTCCATGGACCAGGACTTCGGGTCAGTGGGCCATGGGGGCCTGTGCGCGAGGACGGGTGTCCGCACCTGTCCGCGCCCGGGCAGGGTCTTGGGGAATCTTGGGACTGTAACCGGGGCAGTGCCTCCGCTCCCCGGGGGTGCTGTGCGTCCAACCTGGCTGTGCCCTGAGCTGGGGACGCATGGGGCCCTGGCTGCCTGTCCAGGAGCCTGAGAGCGCTGGACGGTGGGGAGGCGAGGGTCCTGGTTTCTCCACCCACTCTGGGCCTGGGCCTGTGTGGCAGAGTGTGTTTGACTTGCGGGTGGTCAAGGTCCGTGGCCAAGGGTGAACTGAAGTCCCACCTTGGCACTTGTCAGACTCAGGGTCCCACTGCCTCCCTTCTGTGGAGAGCAGGTGCTTATAGGGCTGACCTGGAAGGCTTGTGATTCATGGCGCCTGGAGTCAGAGGAGTGTCAGGGGGGGAAGGTAAGGGATGGGGGCAGGGTCGTAGCCGCCTAGTGGGTCCACTGTAGTTAGTATGGGGGAAATGAGGTGATCTCAACGGGCACAGATTTGTCTGTTGGAGTCTGCAGAAGTTTTCAGAGGCTCAAGACAGCCTCTCTCTGGATCCCTCCTCCAGGGTCCTGAGGATAGGGCAGAGATCAAGGATCACTGGGGACTATGGGTTGTCACTCCACCTGCCCCTGCCTGAGGGTTGCTGTCTGTTGGGTCCCTATTCTTGTTGAGCCACATAGTACTTGGGTTCCTGGGAGCAGCCTGGGCCATCTGCTGACTCCAGCAGCCTCTGGGTCAGTGTCCCCATGTCCAGCCTTAGTGGTGGCTGTCTTGGCTGAGGGGACTTCCCGCCTGCACTGGGCAGGGCCTCTGGGACAGTGAGCTGGAGGCTGGCTGTCCACTTGAAGCTCTGTCCGAGGCCTGACCCAGCACAGCCATGGGTAACTTGAGTCCCCAGCTCAGCAATGCTGTGGGGGGTGGTTACTCAGAGGCCTCATGGGCTGAGCAGGTGTGCCTGGCCGCCCTCAGGGAGTCTGTGTCCTTGTGTGTGACTGTGTCTCGGGACTTTGACATTGAGGCCATTTCCTGGATTCTCTGATTTGCATGGACCCTGGGCAGCCCCAGGTCAGGTCAAGCTGGGGCCATTCAGCAGTTCTCTGGGGGGCCTGAGGGAAGTTTGGACAATTAGACTTTCTTGTTCTCCACCACCACTAGGGAGAGGCAGAGAGGGAGCGTGTGTTCTCCGCAACCCTGGGTGGGCTGGGGAGCAGCCCGGCCCCACCATGAGAGGGGTACCCTCAGATCAGGGGCTGTGAGGACCACCCTGGTGAGCCTGGGCCTGCTGCCCCAACCTACCATCCCACTGTGGGCCAGGCCTTGAGTACCCCGAGCCTCCGTTCCTGGCCATAGTTGGCCACCTAGTAAGGGAAAGGGGAGTCTGAGGTGTGGCCACGGCCACCTGCTCTGGGCCGGGTCCCACTCCCATCTTTGGCCAAGTGGGTGGGGGGTCCCGTGCCTACCTCCCACTTTTCCCATGCAGGTCACGGCAAAGCTGGGGAAGGTCCCTGGGTCTATGGCGGGTTGGTGCGGTGGTGCCAGGCTTTGGCTTTGGTGAGCGATGGTGCAGGGAGGAGTCTGGGCCCAGCTTTTAGACTGTGAGGCAGAGGTCGGAGTCCCTTGATATCAGGGCTGCCTTGCTGATTCCAGGCCTGGCTAGACTTGGCACTTAGCTCATCTGCCTGGCAGTGGCCCTGGTCCCTCCATCTCTGGGCCAGGAGTTCCGGTCTCTGAAGCCACCTGCCTGTGGGCCATGTGAGGGCTGCAGGGCAGGGGGTGGGGGCTGGGCCTGACCCAGCCTGCCTGGGTGAGTGCCCACTCTGCCCTTTGCAGCCGGTCTGTCTGGGGTCAGTGCCCCCAGTGGTGTTGGGAGAGTCTAGACAGGTACCTTTGGAGCTCGTGGCGGGGTGTAGATGGCTGGGACCCGCTTGCCCTGGAGCCTGCAGAGCTTCAGCCTGGGGGAGCTCTAGGGTCAGGAGGCGGGTGGGGAGGGGGAGAGGCAGCCAAAGGCATGGTGGGAGCTGAGGATCCCTGACTTGTGGGGGCACAAGGGGGGGGTCTCTTAGAGATCTCCCCTGTCATGTATGAGCTTGCTCTGCCATCGTCCTGCTTCGTGGAGGGGAGGTCTAGTGGGGGAACCCTGTGCCTCTGGGGACCCACTGGCAAGGGTTGCCCTGTGGCATGCTCTGGCCTCTGGGAGTCCTGGGCGTCCCCCTGTGGCTGTGCTTGGCTCTAAGGGCCCTGCTCTGAGCAGATTCCTTGCCAGGGCGAGTCTGCGGGGGCGGCGGGCGGGCGGGGCCGGAGAGCCACAAGTTTGAGGTTAACCGGGATCTCGCCAGGAATTCTGAGGTTGGGAGCATGATGCCAGTGGGGGTGCCCCTGGGTGGCCACCCCTCAGGGTCGGTGGAGACTGCTTCCGAGGTCTGCTCTTCCACCTGGTGAGGCCTGGCCCAGGAGGGAACCCCAGAACGGTTTGGAGGCATTTCCCCCAGGCTCCAGTGAGGCCTCCCCTGCCCTTGCCTGTAGCTCCCGGAGATTATGCTGGCCAGCGATGGGCTTCCTGAGGAGAGCACCTGCGCCCTTGTCCTGGAGGCGCTGGCGCCCCCTACCCTCCCCTCCTGGCTGTCTTGGCCTAGCTGGGTGGGGGTCTTGGTGCCCAGGCTTCAGATGGAGGGCAGGATGTCCTGTCGTGCTGGGTTGGGGGACTTGGGTTCCTCAGGCTGGGGGCGGGGCAGGGGAGCAGGGACTCTGGGCCCTGGGGGCTCATTTATGCAGGGGTAGGGGGCACAGAGGCTCGGGCAGCCCTGGGTGATTGGTCATCTGGAGGCGCTGGCCAGGTGGGCAGTCCAGCCCTGGGGGGGGCCAGGTGGGCCCTGTGGTGTGAGGGCTGGGGAGCTCCTCTGCCTGCCTGGGGGTGAGTCAGAAAGGGCGGGGGCTTGGGAATGGCAGAGGAGGCTGGGCCACCCGGGCTGAGAAACAGGAATCGGGTCCCTCCCGAGTCTCGGTTGCTGCTTTCACTCAGAGACGTGCTCTCGCCTGCCGGGCCCCCAGGAGGGCTTGCTGCACGGCTGGCAGTCGGCTGCGGCTGGCAGGGCCCCAGGTGGTGCTGGGCCCCTCAGGTCTTCCCGTGGTGGCCCCTCTTGCGGGGACTTCAGCTGAGCGCCGGGCTGGGTCCCGGCCTCCCCGGGGAGTTCAGTTCTGTGGGGCTGTGATGCCTGCGTAAGTCAGGGCAGCAGACATGGGGGCTTCTCTTCCTGTTGGGTGCCCACCTCGCTGCCCCTGTGTGGCTGGCATGCCGGGGGTGTGTCTGAGGGGCTGCTGCAGGGTGCGGGCCGCGTGCCCCCTCCTGCCCTGGCTGGCCCTGTCTTTTCTGTCCTCTGAGGCCTGGGTGGGGGGTGGTGGACCTGGGCCTTGCTCCCCTGGGGGAGTACGGGATGCCCGCTCTGTGGAGGCCTCCTGTTGCTGCCCAGGACTGGCAGAGTCCAGGCGTCCAGGCTCAACAGGTCACAAGGCTGCTTCCTGCCGGTTCTCCTGGCTCCTGTTTTTCTCCTGGGCCCGAGTCCCGGGTGTGGAAATCCCGCCGTGTTGGGCAGGGCTGGGCTCCCGCGGGGTAGGGCATCGGGGTGCCTCCTGCTGCAGGCCTGGCCCTGCCTGCCCTGATCCCTGGGCCTCAAGGGGGCCACAGTGTGGGGTGCGTCTGGGCCATAACCACTGCCCGCCCTGCCCCACGGCCCCTCCCCGGCGGCCCCTGCGAACCGTGCTGGCCGCTGTCCTCCTCAGGCCTTTGAATCGGACAGCTGACCCATCCCCCACCTGTGTCTGAGCACGGCATCGTCGGCTTCCCTCCCAGTTCGCGTTGCTTTGGCTCTCTGGGTCCTGCCTGGGTACCTTCCCCACCCCCAAACCGACCTAACTGGGGGCGGCACCAAGACGCCAGCCAGGGGCTGGATGCGGGGCGTGTGGCTGCTGGGGTTTGCTGGCCTCTGGGGCTGGGGCTTCTCAGTGGGCCCCGCAGCCCTGTGCCTGGCTGTCCTTTCAGGCCTTGAGTTGGGCCGTTGTAGAGAGTGGGGTCTGCTTCTGTCTCCTCGGCCAGGTGGACGGGGCAGGAGGGCAGTGGCCTGCCTTCCGTGTGCACGTACGGGTCTGCATGCAGTCCCATCTTAGTCTGCCTGTGTTCACGTGGTCTGATTGTCCTCACGTGTGTATCGAGGCCTGCTGTGAACCGGGCCCTGTTCTGGGTTGGGGCCAGGTTTGGGGGGTGGGGAGGTGGAGGGAAGAAGCCAGGCAGAGCCCTGCTATCATGGATCCACACTCTGTGGGGCACGTAGACACAGAGCAAGGCAGATACTTGCATTATAGGGTGTTACAGGAGGTGACCCTCTGCTGCTCGAGGGTCTGGAGTTTGGCCCTCCCTCTGACCTGGGCCCTGGAAGTGGTCTGCAGGAGGATGGCAAGGGTCCCCAGGAAGGGATTGCACCAGGCAGGGGCATCCACACAGACGGATATCTGGGCATGTGGTTGGATGGCCTTGGCTGGCATGCACCCTGGACAAGAATATGGGGAGCTCTTCCCTCCAGGGCCCACCGGTGGGAGCCGTCCCTCGTGCAGGTGGTCTCACGGCACTGTCTGCCCACAGGGTGGTGAAGGAGGAGATCTCCGACGATAATGCCAAGCTGCCCTGCTTCAATGGTCGTGTGGTCTCCTGGGTGAGTCCATGGGGTGTTGGCAGAGGATGCTTGGCTAGGGTGGGGGCTGGGCTGGGCTGAACCCATGTGGGTGGGTGGGGGCTGGGCCTGCAGGCTGGCGGTGTCCCTGAGCCATTCCTGTCCTCTGCAGCTGGTCCTGGCCGAGGGCGCACACTCAGATGCAGGCTCTCAGAGCACTGATGGCCACACAGACCTGCCCCCACCTCTTGAAAGAACGGGCGGCATCGGGGACTCCCGGCCCCCCTCCTTCCAGTAAGGACTGTGTGTGGGGGGCTGAGCCTGGTGGTCCTGAGGGGCCTGCTGCCTACCAGGCCTGTCGGGGGAAGGGGCGACTAACCAGGGACCCGTGGTCAGTAGAAACTGGTCAGTGGAGGAGGGGCGGGCAGAGAGGCCCAGTCTGGGCAGGTGAGTGGGTGGGAGAGGAGGCAAGGAGCTGGGAGGGTGTCGCACGCAGTGTGGGTGGCCCAGCCTGCCCCAGCCCACCCCATCTTGTGGGCACAGCCCTAATGTAGCCAGCAGCCGCGACGGGATGGACAATGAGACTGGCACGGAGTCTTTGGTCAGCCACCGGCGGGAGCGAGCCCGACGCCGGAACCGCGAAGAGGGTAATGAGGCCGCACCCTAGACTTGCCCGGGCCCCATGGTGCACCCTATGACCCTGCCTACTCCCAGTTACTGCCCCCCCACCAATGGGGGTCCCAGAGTAGAGGTCCTAGGCCTGTCTGCCCAGGACCCCAGGGACCCCCCCCAGCAGCCCCACAGTCACCTGGCCGGCTCCCAGGTCAGTTGGTGCTTGAGGCCACACAGGGGACCCCACAGCCAGCTCCCTTCTCGCTGTCCCCACAGCTGCCCGGACCAATGGGCACCCAAGGGGGGACCGGCGGCGAGACCTGGGGCTGCCCCCCCGACAGTGCGTCCACCGTGCTGAGCAGCGAACTTGAGTCCAGTAGCTTCATTGACTCGGACGAGGATGACAACACAAGCCGGTGCGTGGGTGTGTGTGCGCAGGGGTGACAGGTACGCGTGGGTGTGTGT